>NW_020174268.1:1071871-1081489 GCF_003031525.2 Neophocaena asiaeorientalis asiaeorientalis | reverse complement strand
ATGCTCAACATCATTAATCATTAGAGAAATGCAAATCAAAACTACAATGAGATATCATCTCACACCAGTCAGAATGGCCATCATCAAAAAATCTAGAAAGAATAAATGCTGGAGAGGGTATGGAGAAAAGGGAACACTCTTGCACTGGTGGTGGGAATGTGAATTGGTACAGCCACTATGGAGAACAGTATGGAGGTTCCTTAAAAAACTACAAATAGAACTACCATATGACCCAGCAATCCCACTACTGGCATATATCCTGAGAAAACCATAATTCAAAAGGAGTCATGTACCAAAATGTTCATTGCAGCTCTATTTACAATAGCCCAGAGATGGAAACAACCTAAGTGTCCATCATCGGATGAATGGATAAAGAAGATGTGGCACATATATACAATGGAATATCACTCAGCCATAAAAAGAAACGAAATTGAGCTATTTGTAATGAGGTGGATAGACCTAGAGTCTGTCATACAGAGTGAAGTAAGTCAGAAAGAGACAGACAAGTACCGTATGCTAACACATATATATGGAATTTAAGAAAAAAAATGTCATGAAGAACCTAGGGGTAGACAGGAATGAAGACACAGACCTACTAGAGAATGCACTTGAGGATATGGGGAGGGGGAAGGGTGAGCTGTGACAAAGCGAGAGAGAGGCATGGACATATGTACACTACCAAACGTAAGGTAGATAGCTAGTGGGAAGCAGCCACATAGCACAGGGAGATTAGCTCGGTGCTTTGTGACCGCCTGGAAGGGTGGGATATGGAGGGTGGGAGGGAGGGAGACGCAAGAGGGAAGAGATATGGGAACATATATATATGTATAACTGATTCACTTTGTTATAAAGCAGAAACTAACACACCATTGTAAAGCAATTATACTCCAATAAAGATGTAAAAAAAAAAAAGAAGAAAAGAAAATGAGGTGATTGGTTCCACAGTGTCTGCAAATCTGGGAAAGACAATTTATCATACCCATCAGATTAGCAAAAATATAGTCAGCAATTTCAAGTGATGCCAAGGATGTGGGAAATTAGTAGAACCACACTAGAGGCAAACTGGCCATTTCTAGTAAAATAGAAAATGTACATGCCGCATAATCCAATAATTTCACTTCCAGCTATATATTCTAAGGAAATTCTTCCACATATTCATGAAGAGATATGCACAAGGATGCTGATACAGCATACGAAATAGCAAAACACAAAGCCCAATTTAAATGTCAATTAATAGAGAAACAGATGAATAAAATGTGGTGTATTCATATAACTGAACACTGTAAATCCATTCCAGCACAAAAATTACAAACCATAGATGGATCTTAGAAGCACAGCATGAACAGTAAAATAAGTAACTTTTAGAAAGATACACACAAAATCGTGTCATTTATATGAATGTACCTAGACCACACAGAACTATAGTATTTATTGTCTAGGGTCGTAAGTACGTCTAATAAAGTTAAAATCATGGACTGGAAAACAAAAAACAAAAAAACCCCACAGGTTAAATTCAAGTCCTGGAATTGCAGAACCCAGCAATAAGCAGGCACCTTATGCCAAAGGACAATCCGTCTTATGACCTGACAAGACAACGCTTGCTTGTCTTCTCTATGAGCCCAGCTGAAACATTAGCCTCTCTGTTGCTTAATGACGCAGTTGTTATTGTTGCTTTCCAAAATGAAGCATCACACGGACATACAGACATATGTGCTGAAAGTATGGCCTCTGCCAATGAAATACGTGTCAAAGCAAGCTCTTCCCCGGAATGAATTCACTTATCAGTGTCACTCCACCCACCAACTGTTAAGAAATAAGGGTCCAGGAATGGTAACATGACCGTATAAAGATGTATAAAATGCACATTGTGAATTAGTCCTCGAAGATGAAAGGTTGTGTGCTCGGAAGTACTTAAATCTTTGTTGAAATTGCAGATTTCTCCTGCTTGAACTGTAGACGCTGGGTGTGATTCATCAGGGCCTCATTCCTCTTGAGACTTCAGACATGCTGAGAAATGACCCAGTAATCCCAGAGGAAGATGATCCCAACTGTTCTCTGAATTTTCAGAAACTCAGTACATGTATCCACTAGGAGAACAAGGTTGTAATAGCTCCTCGTGGTGGCCCATGGTGTCAGAAGTTTCCAGCCCAGGACTTGGAATTAATAGACACTGCATCAATGACTTTGTCTATAGATTGATCTGGGGCCTCGTCCCTCACGGAGCTTTATGTGAGCATCACTGAGCCCAGGCAAAACGGGGAGCTATGCGCATGTGTGGATGTGTGTATTCATGGGTACTTGTGTGTGTCCCTCCTCTGCTATGAAGCCCTTATTCGTAAACCCTTCAGGCATAGAAAAGGAAATTCATCCAAATGAGACAATAAGGAATTTGAACGTACTCTGTAAATTGTAAAACACAAGCTAATGATAGTTGCTAGTTACCATTTTATTACTAGTGCCCATTTAAAATCTCTGCTTGTCACAATTAGTTATCATGAAAAACATATAAAGAGGAGAAGTTTTTTATTTAAAAAGCTGCAACTTGAGTTCCTCTGAGGACAAAAGAGCTGTCTGTCTTCAAGAAAATAGCTTACTGGGAATATTCGGTGCAGAGGTAAAGCCTCAAGGACTTTGTCATAAGCAGACAGAGGAATAAAGGTAAGGAACGAGGCAATCAGAAAAGAGAGAAGGTGAGGCTATAGGGACTGTGGAGTTCAAAGAACTTTTAAGAACTGGATGTCATATTTCAATCTAAGTTGTCTAGCAGTGTACTATAAATCCCCCTCCTTGCCCTACAATGTCAGAAAGCCATCTGCATATCCAACCTTGGAGATCAGACGTATTTGGGAAAGTAGAGGAAGTAGGGTGGTATTGAGCATGGCGTGGCACTGAGCATGGTGGCAGTGTAGAAAACAACCAGAGAGCATGGGATGGCAAGACAGTCCCTGGAATTGGCCCCTTAGCTACCGCAGAAATTCAGAGCCATGGTCGCTAGAAGAAATGGGGCAGAGCTAATGGTAACACTGTATGTCTGGCCCTGTTCTTAGTGCTTTACTTGCAATGGTTCATTGCATCATCACCCCAAATTTATAAAAATATTATTATGCCTATTTTACAGACAAAGAAACAGAGAGGTTAAGTCACCCGCGCAAGATCACACAGTGAGTCAGAGTACCCAGATGTGGGATCTGGGCAGATGGACTCCTTGGGCCCATATTTTTGTTCACAGTGCTCTGAAGCCAATGCCATTCGAATCTCAAAAGTCACAAGGATCCCAGTTGACATCTGGGCTGCAAATTTCTTGTGACTAACAGTTTTCAAACTAATGGAGTCAGGGGCCAGGCCATATTTTGATTTTGTTGTGAGTCTGTTGGTACTCTTGGAAACCATATGTCAAGTCAGGTCTCACAAACAAGCCCCAGCAGCCCGTGGAGGTGAGAGCCCACTGGGATGGCCTTTCCATGAAAGCCATGCATCATTCCCATTTCTGGGGGCCAGACCAGCGCTGGCCAGAGTATGACGGGAAAGAGAGGAACTGATCGTGGTCTAGGACAGGTGCAGACCAGATCCAGAAAACTCCCAAGGAAGCCTGTTCAAGTTTAGATTAACCTCCAAGATCCAGGCAGTGTTCACAGCTAGGATCTCTGTTCTTGGCTTGGAATGATGGACTTGGGAAACCTGAGTAGGCCAACCAAAGCAGGATGGGTCCCTAGGAGCCTGGAGTGGTTGGTGGGGGGCACAGCATGTGTCCCCAAACACCGGGGAACAGGAGACAAATTGTATCAGAGAGATACAGTGGAGTCAGGCCAGCAAAGCAGTGAGGATCTGAGGAGGGAAGAGGAAGACAAGAGTGTGGGTGAGATACGGGAGACAGACGGACGGGGCATGCCGAGGTCAAGGTGTTTGTGTTTCTGGTCGTTTGGCGTGGGAAGGCTCAGGTCAGGAGTGACAACGGTGATTACGTGGCTGCACTCGATCCTTCAGGAACCCTGCCTTGCTTTGCCTCTTGCATGTTCAAGCTTTCCGGTTTAGATCTGTGGGTCCACAATCGGCCATCAGCCAACCCTGCTTCCAAAGGAAGTGTCCTCTGGAAATGAAAGGAGCGTTTCTTAAAACCCTCTTGAGAAGCGTGAGGTTAAGAGAATTGGGAAGATGAAATGATAGTGAGATGAGAATAGCGTTGGAGGCGGGGAGGTAGATCAGTGGGCTTGACATAGGAGTCATCTCAGGGGCTTATGAAAGCCCAGTGCTGCCTGGCACTGCCAGCTTCCTCACCGATGGCTACCGTTGCTCTATCAGAAATGTATCCTCTTTCCAGTGGCCTTCTTCAGGGCTCTAGCACAGAGGTTTCTGGAACATATCAATCCCCCTGCCCTGAACCTGTAGCCTTAGTTCCCTGGTTACCCAAAAATGGCTGGAATGCCTGAGGTCTTATGATTATTCGGCAACTGGGGAAAGCGGGTGGGAGAGTAGATGTGAGGGACCGTTCTCCCCTTCTCCTCTACTGCTAATACTTCCCATCCTAGGGAACAATCAGAGGCCATCAAATGAGCAATAGAAACTAATATGGGTTTAATGAAACGGGGGCCCTGGATTGACAGTGCTTTGTTTTAAGGACTCTCTGTGCTTTATTAATAACTTGCTACTCCCCAGGAAGGGAAAACAGATGGTTTATCTGTTTCCAAGTCAGAGGTTGAAGGACTAAGATCAATAAACATGGCCCCACGGCAAACACTGCTCTCTGGCTACATTCCACATTCCTCTTCCCTTTGCCCGCCTCCCACTATAAAGAGTGAAAATGCTAGAGACTCACGTTCCAAGCCCCCTTTCCAACTAAAGGTCGTGCTAACAGAACTATGCTGGGAGGTCTCTGGGAAGTATTTTCCCTCCCTCATCAAAGAAGGGAGGCACACAAGGAGAACACTCTTATGTGACCCTCCTTGCTGCTTTTTGGACATGGTCAGGGGAGGATATAGTGCCTGGAGCGGTGGCAGCCATCTTGTGACCATGAGGAGAAAGCCAAAAACAGATGAGATGACAATCTAGTGTCTTGATGTCATAGAAATGCTAAATGCTTACCCAGGACCCACCTACCTACCTCCAGATTTCTTGGTGAGTAAATAAAAACATATTTATTGCTTAAGCCCCTGCTATTTAGGTTTTCTGCTACTTGTAGCAAAACATATTCTTTGCAAATTTAGTTGCAGTCAACAGAGCAGCGCAAATAGTATAAAGTGTTAGAAAGATGGATGTCTATACCTAACAAATAATTGTGTTACAAAAACTATATAGAGATATGATAAATAGATAGACAGATAGAGAGAGATATGAATTCCCAAGAGAGAGAGGTGAGTTCCCAAGAAAGGATTTGGCATCAAGCTTTGGAGGGTGAGTGTCAAGTTCAGTGGATCCTCATTTATCTACCCCTGAGATTTTGGAGTAATCTTTCAATGTCAGGCTATATTTTTTATCCCGGCAACTACTCCTCTATATCCTGGCTGCTACCCCTGCTTCTCTTGGGGGCAGTTCCTCAAAGCTGTCTGAGAGGCTGTCTCCCAGGCTGAAGCCCTCAATAAGGTCCCCGAGTAGAATATAACTTGCAACTTTTAGGTTGTGCTTCTTTCTTTCTTTCTTTTTCAGTTGACATGGTCATACTGGATTAGGAAGGGTCTTAAATCCAGGATGACTAATTTTTTTCTCTCTTTTTTTTTTGGCCATGCCATGCAATTTGCAGGATCTTAGCTCCCAGACCAGGGATTGAACCCGGGCACCAGCAGTGAAAGCACTGAGTCCTAACCACTGGACCGCCAGGGAATTCCCACTAATGTCCTTATAAGAAAAGGAGAGGACACACACAGATAGACACAGAGGGAAGAAGGCCACATAACAACAGAGGCAGAGATTGGAGTGGTGTCACCGCAAGCCAAGGAGCACCAGCAATTGCCAGTGTTAAAAACAAGACAACAGGGCCTCCCGGGTGGCGCAGTGGCTGAGAATCCGCCTGCCGATGCAGGGGATGCGGGTTCGTGCCCCGGTCCGGGAAGATCCCACGTGCCGCGGGGCGGCTGGGCCCGTGAGCCACGGCCGCTGAGCCTGAGCGTCCGGAGGCTGTGCTACACAACGGGAGAGGCCACAGCAGTGAGAGGCCCATGTACCGCAAAAAAAAAAAAAAACACAAGACAACAGGCCCCAAATGGAGTCACTTATGCTAAACCCTATGTCACTAAAAAGAGATTTAATACTTAATTGTAGTTTCAGCCTCTTCCAGAAATGGAATCTTAAACCAGCCAATCAGGAATCACCTGTTCAGCTCTAGTGAGGTCATCTGCTATGCGGACCCCTGCCTTCCCCTACAAGTAGGTAACCTTGCAACAACCAATCGCTTTTTTGTCTAGTATAACTTCCTTGTTCCCGCTCCCTTCTGCCTATAAAAGTCTCTCATTTTGTACGTCTCCTCGGATCTCCTTTCTGTCTGCTGCATGGGACGCTGCTCCATTCATGAATCACTGAATAAAGCCAATAAAGGTCTTGAAAATTTAGTCAGTGGAATTTTGTTTTTTAACACGAGCAGCTGTCAGAGGTAGGAAGAGGCAGGGACGAATTCTCAGGAACCTTCAGAGGGTGCATGGCCCTCGTGACAACTTGATCTCAGACTTCTAGCCTCCTGAACTCTGACAGACTAAACTTCCACTCTTTTATGTCACCCAGTTTGTGATAATTTGTTACAGTAAACCTAGGAAACACAACCACCTTCTTAAATAATTTAATTTAATCTTCAAGGTGGCAAGTCCATCTACATGCCTGTGACATCTAGTTCTTAAGTGCTGGCTGGGAGCTCTCTCCTGAGTTCTAGATCTGGTTTCCAAGCACTGGTTCCAAGTTCCAGCAGACACAACAGATCACAGTGCCCTGCATGCACTGTCTGCGTAACGTGTCCAGCACTGAACTGATCTCTGCCACGTACCTAGTCTCCCCTCAATAATTTTTTAATCTAGGTCAGTGGCATCGCCAAACACCTGCCTCCCCAGCCTTAAACCTTGATGTTACCCTTGATTATTCCTCATGTTTCTCCTCTCTCTACATTGATCTTACCATTAAAATGTCACAACTCTCCCTTAGAAGCTTCTCTCTGTAGAGTGTTGGGTGAAGTTATCATCAAGTGATCTTCCCAGCTACATTTCAGACATGTGTCTGATCTTGTCCGGGACACTGGGGCACCAGGCAAGTGGGGGAGATCCAGCCAGAGTAAGTCTGGCTAAAAGGTTTGTGTGACTTTGTGAGGGTATAACCTACATATTCCTGGCTTCATTAGCCTGTGATTATAAAACAAGGTCACACTTGCCTTTTATAACCCAAATTGTTATGGCAGGAGACCTCGTCCTGCTTGCCTGCAGGAAACATTTCTTTCTCAAAGTGCCCTCCTGCTGTTTCCAGAAGTCCCTAGAGGGATGTCTCATCTAAATTCACAAATCAAACTGGCACCTGCTGGCATCAGAAAGTGTGTTGGTCCGGGCCATTCGGGCCATATGTGTCAGAGACCATCACAGACTAGCTTACGGAAGACAAGAGAATAAGTGGCTCCCGTTATTAAGAAGGACGCTGAGGGTTTTCGTGTAACTGAAGTAGCAGTGGAGGGTCCAGGACCTCAAGGACCAGAAGCAGTGTTCAGTGCCTCCACGACACTTCCCTCTGCTCCTGTCTCTCATTTCTGCTGTCTTGGCTCTCCTTGATGTACTGGCTTCAGTTTCTCTCCTCGCCCACGTGGCACAGAACATGGCTACATGAATCAACCCCAGGGACAGACTCTGATGAACTCTGCGTGCATCTCACGCCCAAGCCTGGGCTGATCGTTGTGCCCAGGGAAAGGGAGCACATGGCCATTTCTGCAGCTAGGAGGCAAAGTCGGTACTGGGAGAAAGAGAGCGACAGCCCAGATCCGTAGCTACCACAGGCCACTACACGTGTGTCTTCCTCTGTCATCCTCTCTGTGTGTCTGTGTCCACTGCCTCCAAAGCGACACGGTAAAGCCTCGTCAGTGCCAATAAGACCCACAGCACGAGCTGAAGGCCCAGGTGACAAAGCACATCACCCGGAAGAGGAGGGCATTCTTTTATGCGAAAACTCATAGTCTGATACCCAAGGACCCCGGTGAGGTCGGCAGTTACGTGCAGCACCGGATGAGGGAGGGAGGAGGACGAAGGAAGTTGGTGCCAATGTCTAGGGTATGGATCTGTGTGAGGAGGTGGAAGTTATCAGAACAAGGTCAAGGACCACGTACCAAGGCTACCCTTAAGGACAGCTGTTCAGGCAGCACCAAGTGAGACAAAGAGTTGGAAAGTCAAGGTCACACCAGCAGGGGGAGTCTTTTTGGCTCAGGGTTTTTTTTAAGGGTTGGGATGTGTGTGTGTGTGTGTGTGTGTGTGTGTGTCCTTACGGGACTGAATAATCCAAGTGGATAAGCCAACCAGCTCTAGATGGATTCAAGATTCTGTAACTTTACAATCTCTTGACTCTGCATGTCCTTCTCAAAGCATCAGGTCATCAGGCCCCGTTGTCACTTCTCGTCAGCAGCCACAGTGCAGCTCGCTGCCTCATTTGGATTAGGGACAGCGGGGAGCCAGGTGGGGTGGGACTAGAGCGTGCAAGCAGTACTGCCCGGTCCTAGAGCAGGAGCCCTGGTACCACCCTCTGGCCTGGGTCGACTGTCATAGAATACGAGGCTAGCGGCTCTACCGTGGCCCATCCTGGTCTAATACAGTCCTGGTCCAATGACCCTCCCATTGCCTGAGCCTTGACTGTAGCAAGTCAGTGGAGCCAAAGTTAGCAGCCATGGCTGATTTAAAAAGACCAATTACAATTATTCTCACTTGCGGCATGAAACACAAGTGACTGTGCTCACCGAGAGAGGCTCGGGGAATAGAAGTCTGTGGCTTGACAGAGTGTAATTAACATATCACCCACACAATGCCCAAAGATGGAGTCCACAGCACGCCACGATGACTCCCAGGAAACACACTGCAATTGTATCATCCCATCCAAATGCACTGGGACGAGAATTTATGTGTCTGGATGAAAGTCAAGGAAGATTAAGAAGGGCTTATGCCAGAGGCAGCTTCCCTGACCAGCATGAGGAGGCAGGACGCGAGGGGAACTGGAAGGGTCTGGTCAAGTAAATAATTCCACAGCCATACAATAGAACGTGATGTATAATTAGGCGTTACACTGCAGAAGAACAAATAATGACATGAAAAGTGTCCACAATATACCATGAAAAGAACAGAACATGAAAACGGAAAAAAAAAAGCATAATCTTGGGATTCTCAAATGTTTATTATCTTTTGTGTGCCAGTTTTGTATTTCTAAATTTTTTCTTTGAACCTAGGTTACTTGTAAAAGGAGGAAATCTCGATTGGCACTCTTTGAAAAAACACCACCACCACTAAATGTCAGAAAGATCTTTCTCAAGCTAGGAGATTTCTTTTTAATTATTCCTGCCCTTCCCTCCCCATTCCCTGGCACTGAATCCTGCCCAGGAGTCTTTCCTGAAAAGTCAAGTCCTTTTCCCTTAATACTTGGGGCCACCAGGGGGCAGGAAGTCCCAGGGTGGACTTTGATCTG
>NW_020174268.1:1066876-1071650 GCF_003031525.2 Neophocaena asiaeorientalis asiaeorientalis | reverse complement strand
GGAGGAGGGAGGGGGAGGGAGGGAGGGAGAGAGAGAGAGGAATTTCAATGGGGACTTGAAAAATAAACTCCTTAACTTAATGGTGTTCTATAAAAACCAATTACTGAAGAAAATAAATTATAACAAAAGCCACAAGGCAAAGGCTGGCCATCTGTTGTGAGTGTCATAAAGGAGATTTCTGCGTGTGGAACTTGGTTGAGGCAAATTTTCTCCAAGGACTCCTCCGAAACTCAAGTTCTATGAAATAGTGAGTCCCTAAAAAAGGAAGTACAGGGGACAAAATGAGGCAAAACACGCCACTCTGCTTTGATATATATTCCGTGATTTCTAATACCACTGCTTGCTCAGCCTCAGGTTGGTAAACTGGCCCTTTCTTTTTCTTTAAGTTCCAAAAAACCTACCCAGTTATATAGTCTGTTCCTCCTTAGAGAAAAGCTGGCCGTCGCCATGCTTCAGTCTCCTTCTCTCTCTCTCTGTCCCTCGGACAGTTCTGATGGCAAATCGCCCCTTCTGTCTGCCAGCCCACTCAGCCTGATTCGTGGTATGAAGCTTTTGGTAACCACCAGATGCTCAAAGGAGAGTGTGTCCTCTTTGGAAAGGGCTCAGCTTCACTCCTTCTCATTCCTGGACCCTGATCTCTCTGGGGGAGGCATCAAATCCCACAGAGCAGCTGGTGGCTGTGTCTTAATTCACAATGCAATGGGAAAGCAAAGCAGCACAGCTCATGCTGGGAGAGTCAGCGCTTCATGCTATGTGCCTATATATTTTAAGCCAATATGTTTACATATAGTAGTGTGGGTTGGAGGAGTCACCAGATCTAAAATAGATTTTTTTTTCCCCCCTGGCATGTTTGTGGGAAAGAAAGGAGGAAGAGGGAGCTAGTACTGGCTGACAGCCAAGAGGAACATTGGAGATGCTTATCTCAACGCATCTCACGCTTCTCAAGAGCTGCATTTTATAGAGTGGGACCTGAGCATCTTAGCTGCTCAAATATCTTGCCCAGGGGTTAGGCAGCCTATAAGTGGCAAAGCAAGCGTTAGAACTGGGGTTGTCCGTTTCTTAAGGTTTATTTAAGCAACTGAAAAGCTACGATTTTGTTAAATGTTTCTGAGTGTCACATCATTTGAAGAAAATGGTAATGAGTGGATGTGCAGGTCAGGCTTGTACCTCAACAATGTTTCAGTTTAAATTTCAAGTTACATGTAATTAAATTGTATAATTCAGAATATAATGATGCCTCTGTATTAGCAAGATAGACACACTCAGTGATGCTTACTACTGAACACAAAAGAGCCACTTAACTTAAACAAGATAATTCAAATGTTTGCTTGCGTAAAGCTCGTAAGGTGCCATTTCATTAAATCATGTTTTCATTTATGTAAGATGACTGTTATATCAAAGCAATTTTATTGTTATAGAAGTTAGAATAGTATTGTGGATTATTAGTAAGTGATGAACATATAATGAAAAATACTTTTTAGAATAAAATACACTGGGCTATATTAATTTATTTAATCATTTAATAAATAACAGCTGAACACTTGCTATGTTCTAGGCTCAGTTCTAGGTGCCTGAGATACAGCAGATCTCTTCCACTGAGCAAGTGGAGGGAAACAGAAATTATAAGAGGCTGGATAATGGCCCCCAAAGATATCAGTTCCTAATCCCTGGACCAGAACACATGTCAAGGCAGAGTGGCGTGTTTTGCCTCATTTTTTGCCCTGTATTTCCTTTTTTATGGACTCACTATTTCATAGAACTTGAGTTTCGGAGGAGTTCTTGGAAATAATTTGCCTCAACCTCCTTCCCCATGCAGAAATCTCACTGTAAATGTCACCTTACGTGGAAAGAGGGTCGTTGTAGATGTGATTAAATTAAGGGTGTTGACATGGGGAGATTATCTTGGATTATCAGAGTGGATCCCAAATGCAATCACATGTATTCTTCTAAGAGGGAAACAGAGGGAGATTTTGACAGTGTCACACAAAGGAGG
Source organism: Neophocaena asiaeorientalis asiaeorientalis (assembly GCF_003031525.2). Classification (NCBI taxonomy): domain Eukaryota; kingdom Metazoa; phylum Chordata; class Mammalia; order Artiodactyla; family Phocoenidae; genus Neophocaena; species Neophocaena asiaeorientalis. The sequence continues at coordinate 1,069,657 of NW_020174268.1, read as the reverse complement.
AGGTGATGTGAAGATGGCACAGAGAGAAGACGTTGGCCTTGAAGACGGGAGTGATGCAGTCACAAGCCAAGGAATGCCAGAGGCCACCAAAACATGGAAGAGGGAAGAACAGATTCTCCTAGAATAAAATAATGCCATTTTCAGCAACATGGATGGACTTAGAGATTATCACACTAAGTGAAGTAAGTCAGACAGAGAAAGACAAGTATCATATGATATCATTTTTATGTAGAATCTAAAATATGACACAAATGAATTTATCTATGAAAGAGAAACAGACTCACAGACATAGAGGACAGACTTGTGGTTGCCAAAGGGAAAGGTGGGGGAAGGGTAGGGATGGACCCGGAGTTTGGGTTTAGCGGATGCAAACCATTATATACAGAACAGATAAACAACAAGGTCCTACTGTACAGCACAGGGAACTAATTCAATATCCTGTGATAAACCTAATGGAAAAAGAATGTATATATATATATATATACACATATATATATACATATATATAACTGAATCACTTTGTTGTACAGCAGAAATTAATACAACATTGTAAACTAACTATACTTCAATAAAATAAAATTTTAAAATAATTATAAATAAAGCAAAAAAACACAAATGTAAAAGTGATAAAATAATAATACCTCCTTAAAAAGTTTTCCAGGGTCTTCCCTGGTGGTCCAGTGGTAAAGAATCTGCTTTACTGGAAGAGATATGGGGACATAGGTATACGTATAACTGATTCACTTTGTTATAAAGCAGAAACTAACACACCATTGTAAAGCAATTATACTCCAATAAAGATGGTAAAAACACAACAACAACAAAAAGAACAAAGTTAATAGGAAAAAAACCCCAAAACGGAATCCTGGGGATGTATGTATACGTATAGCTGATTCACTTTGTTATACAGCAGAAACTAACACAACACTGTAAAGCAAATATACTCCAATAAAGATGTAAAAAAAAAAAAAGAATCTGCTTTACAGTGCAGGGGACAGGGGTTCGATCAATCCCTGGTCAGGGAAGTGGGATCCCACGTGCCGCGGGGCAACTAGGTCCCCATGCCACAACTACTGAGCTCGCGTGACTCAACTAGAGAGCCTGCGTGCCGCAAACTACAGAGCCCATGAGTTCTGGAACGCGTGTGCCACAACTAGAGAGCCCATGAGCCCTGGAGCCCACGTGTCACAACTAGAGAGAAACCCGCATGCTGCAACGAAGAAGCCTGCGTGCTGCAACTAAGACCCGATGCAGCCAAAAATAAATTACATAAATAAATAAAATAATAAATAAACCTTTCTTTAAAAAAGTTTTCCAAAAAAAAAAAGTTTTCCAAATAACAAAAACAATTCACTCATTAAAAAAAAAAAAAAGGACAGATTCTCCTCTAGAGCTTCCAGAGGGAGTGTGGCCCCGCCGACTGACATCTTGATTTTGGCTGAGTGGTGCTGATTCTGGACTTCTGATCTGCATAACTGTGAAACAATACATTCCTGTGTCACCAAGAGTGCGGTAATTTGTTTCAGCAGCACTGGGAAACTAACACAGACACGCGCACATAAGTATGATTACATCAGCGGCGATCAATGCGACCGGGAGATGTGATCAACGGTGACCGGAGGAACCACTTCAGAGGACACGGTGCAGGCAGGCCGCTCTGCAGCGAGCATTTCAGCAAGAACCTCTGAGCCCGGAGCAATGCAGAGACAGGACGGCGGCCACGTGGTGGTTCACAGGTGGGCGGGGCCCCGGGGGCGTGGGGAGCAAATGGAAGCCGGGGAGATGGACGCAAGGCGGCCCAGGGCACAGGGCTGTGGGATGCTGTCAGAGAGACTGGCTGCAGCCACTTCGGGTAGGCTTTGTCGTACAGAGTAAGGAACTTGGAGTTTAGATTGGTGAGCTGTGAAGACTGGAGGATTTCAGCAGAGAAACGTGATCTGCTTTCCATCAGGGAGAGATCCCCCTGTAAAGAATGGATGGATTGCAGGGCTGACAGGGCTGGGAGCAAAGATGCTGGTGGCTACATCAGTGCCCCATCTGGTTCTGGAAACCAGCTCCTCTTCTGGGCGCCCCTATTTCAGTGATATTAACACTGTTTCCGGAAACCCATGGCAATAAGTTGGGGGATGTTTTCCACATTTCCTTCTGCTAGTCTCCTGCTGTCACTACGATCAGGTGGCCTCCAATTCCGTGACAGCCCAGCCATCTCTGCCTTTCTGGTGCCACCACCCCCCTTTTGCTCAGGCCCTCCTTGTGGTTTGCCTGGATGAACAGATGAGAGCCCCTGGCTGTACCCTGGTCCCTTCCTTATTAGCTGGGTGACCCTGGATAAGTTACTAAACGTCTCTGTTCCTTAGTTTCATTACATGTAAAATGATGAAAATGGCCATCTCCTTTCATAAGAGTGTCGTGGGGATTAGAGGAGATAACAGACGTGAAGCGCTTAAAACCGTGACTATCTTGATGGATCTTACCACCATTATCTTCTCCTTCATCACCACCATCATCACCCTAACCTGTCCTCCAGTCCCTCCTCCATGCCATCGCGGGATCAATCTTCTGAAGTTCTGCTTTGATCAGCGCACTCTCTTCCATTACCTTCCATCACTGCGGGATGCCTTCCATGTGAGGTAGGAGCTCCACAGCCTGGCTTTCAGCCCTGGTATCAATACTTGGCCAGTCTTCCCAGCTCCCTCCTTACCCCCTACACCACAGCCAAAGGGTGAACCTCATTTTCCCCAAACATGGGCTAGATTTGCTTTTTTACCTCCAGGCATTTGC
>NW_020174268.1:1044949-1066439 GCF_003031525.2 Neophocaena asiaeorientalis asiaeorientalis | reverse complement strand
CCGGGCGTATCCTCTGGTCTCTGCCTACATTTAAGCTTTTCAGTCTTGAAAACTCTCAATACTCCCCATGCAGTCCCTACCCTTCTCTCTCCCGAATACACTCGTTTATTTACATCTCCATGTTAGAGTAAACCTGGAGACCCTCGTTCCTGCTGGCTCTCCTCAGGAAAAACCTGGATCAGAACAACTTAATGTGAGGCAGTGCAACAGGCCTGGTGCCACGTCTCCCTCTGTGACATCGAGCATCTCCTGATGTTTACAGGAAAGAGCTAAATCAGACTCTATGTTCTATCTGTTTCTTTGAGTTTAACCTTCGTTGCTTTTGTTATTATAATCATACATAATGGCCTGCCTCAGGGAACCCTGCCCCTCTGCTGGAATGTTGAACCAAAGTGCCTTTGTACATCCTGACCCTGTCCACCCAAGCATGGCTGCAAGAAAGAAGAAATGAACACATCCCCTCCCCGAGGCTGGCCATTCCAGGGGACATTTGCAAATCTTATGGCCTTTTTACTTTACTTCCTCATCTCCTCCCTCTCTCTATTCTATAAAAGAAACTGGCATCCAAACCCTGATAAGATGTCTGTTCAGAGACACCAGTCTGCCATCTTCTTGGTCTGCCAGCTTTCCAAATAAAGTTGTGTTCCTTGCCTGAACACCTCGTGTCTGATTCATTGGCCTGTCTTGCGGCGAGCAGAGCGAGCTTGGACTCGGTAACACTGATGGCCTCCTGAAGGCCACAGGGCCTGGGAGGGATGGGGCAGTGAGCGTCCACTCTTCCTAAGAGTCAAGGCCCAAAGCAGACAAATGGGAAACACGCCCCTCTCTCCATGCAGGATTCTCAGGTGAGGCTGTGTGCTCTCTGAGGAAAATCTGTGCTTGTCTCGCTCGGTAAACTTCATGAATGACCTAGTAAGGTGGTTAGCCCACCCCCATCTCCCCCGGGTCCACAGCCAGGAGTCCTCAGCCCACCCCGTCCAGCAGTCGTGATGGTGGAGAAGGAAACATCATGGCACACCTAGGCTAAGATGTAGGTTAAAAGATTCCCAAAGTGGGCTTCCCTGGTGGCGCAGTGGTTAAGAGTCCGCCTGCCAATGAAGGGGACATGGGTTCGAGCCCTGGTCCAGGAAGATCCCACATGCCACGGAGCAGCTAAGCCCGTGCGCCACAACTACCGAGCCTGCGCTCTGGAGCCCACGAGCCACCACTACTGAGCCCACATGCCACAACTACTGAAGCCCACGTGCCACAGCTACTGAGCCTGTGCTCTGGAGCCCGGGGGCCACAACTACTGAAGCCCGCGCACCTAGAGCCCGTGCTCCGCAACAAGGGAAGCCACCACAGTGAGAAGCCCGCGCACCGCAACAAAGAGTAGCCCCCGCTTGCCGCAACTAGAGAAAGCCCGCGCACAGCAACGAAGACCCAATGCAGCCAAAAATAAAATAAATATATTAAAAAAAAAGAAAGAAAGAAAGGCATAACATTTTCCCAACACCAGTATGAGGTCCCAGTGACCAGGGAGGTCACTACAGGGATGACCAGGGGGAGGAAATTCAAGACCAGAACTGATGGGGGGAGGGGGATACCAAGCAGGGCCCTGTGGGGCTGCTGGGCACAAAGCCTTTCTGTGTCCCCCATTTCTTTGATTACAGGAAACAGCCTTCATTCAGCCTCCATGACCTTCCCTGAGTTCCAGTGGGGCAGATTCAAGCAGCTGTTCATTAGGGAAGGGAGGGGATACCAGACAAGGGAGAAACAAAGCCAGGAGAAACAACAGTTCAGCCTCGGGGCAAGGTCCTGGTTCCCCATCAACGGACACACACAACAATATCCTTGAGCTGTTGTGCAGATACTGAAACCCCCTCCAGGTGGGAGAAGTTAACGATTGACATGGTATGCTGCCCACAAGCATGTAGACCCCAGACCAGTTGGAACCGGAAGGTTGATGATGCTGACTCCTTTCCTCACCACCAACCCATCAGAAGAAGGTCCACGAGCTGATCACGCCCTCTTTGAACCATTACTGTAAAACGTCTCCCTACCCTCTCCAAGTTGGGACACATAGTTTTTCGAGGCAGGAGTGCACTCTGTCCCCCTTTGCCTGGCAAAGTAATAAAGCTATCCTTTTCCGCTTCACCCAAAACTCTGTCTCCGAGACGTGGCTTGGCACTGGTGTACGGAGAAGCTGAGCTTCCGTCATCGAAGGGGAGGAGGTGTGAAGGGACAATTCCCTTGCGCAGGCCCAAGTCTGGAAGGTGTGGGAGAAAGAAATGTCTACCTGGAATTTCAACTCTAATCTTCTCTACGTACTTAGAATACTCTGGAGAGTTGGTCTGGCCATTGTTTCTCTTGCCCCGTTGCCAGGAACATTCTTAGCTGCCTTGTGCACCCAAAGCACATGCACATTTTCTTGGAGGAAAGGGAATTTCCACTCCAAGATCAGAAGGAAGTATCGGAAGGCATATTTTGGTTCCCTTTCTCACGCTCCCAGCCCTCTGGCCAAAGGAGGAGGAATTGGCCTGATGGAGGAATGGCAAGAGGAAGAAACTCCTGGGACCATACCCCACATGCCAGTAGGTCGGGGTGCTTGGCCTTAAAAGTGGGGAACAGGCTCAGCCCCTTGCTCTCAGGCCAAAGGGTCCTTTGTGTCCCCAAGCTGCCTGGGGGTGGAGATGGGGGTCACAGACCCCCATCTCCTGCTTTGGGAGGTCCAGCCAGGTAGGTATCTGCCCTCTTAGTTCCTTCTCCTCCATCTGTGACTCACTGGGGAGGCGGGGCTGGCCCTCAATGGGAGCCTCATAACTTCAGTTCTGGGGGAGGGTGCAAGAGGGCATATTTTGGCCCTGGAGGCCCACAGTGCTGCAGTCCTGAGTGGCCCAGAAGCCCTATACTTGTCACTGAGCCTTTTCTGGGCCCACAGTCAAGTAGATCCCACCTTTCGTTTCCCCAGGGTGGCAACCTATACCATCTCTGGATTGATCAGAACCCAGATGAGACCTCCAAACCTCTAACCATTCAGTAAAGAACTCCACGCATCTACATTGTCCTCTGAGTTATTGGACTTTGTGGGGGCTGAAGCATAGGGTGGTCCAGGGAGAGGTGGACCTGGTCCAGCCCTCTGAGTGGGTTACTTCTGAGATTACCTGTTGATTCGGCTGCTGAGAAGAGACTCATGAGCAGGAGATGCTAGGGCAGACTCCAGGTTTGGGAGACAATGTGACTTCACTTCTTGATTGCCCTCCAAGGGTTGGCCAAGATCATCCTTAAGAATAGAAGATGACGGGACCCTTCCACACCTACATAATGCATCTAGTCCCTTCTCTAGATTATAAATTCCTCATAATCTGGAGATATGCTTTACTTACCTTTGTATTTAACTGTCAAGCATTGAGCCTGGCGTAAGGTAGGAAATCACTGTATTTATTGCACTGAATTAAAGCCTGGATTGAATGAGATGTACCTGGGGATGATGAATTTAAGGATGAGGTTGATGGCATGGGCTCTGTCAGGGTCTAAAAAAGAAATCCCCCAAAATGTCACTGCTGATCTCCTTTGAATAAGAAGTAAATGACACAACCCAGTGGAACCAGAATCTTTAAGTTCAAAGAACAGATAAACTGTGAAAAGAGAGACAATAAAGGAATTGGGGCCCTCTCTAATTAGTTTGTTTTTTCTTTCTCTTATCCCCCATATATTTTCTTGTACATCCTCCATAAGTGATTGCAATATGGATCCTTATGCATCATTTACCTCTGCTGGTTCTGGTTCATGCAGGGATACACACGCAAACACATATGTGCAACTGTCCCTCTCAATTGGGTATCTGCTAAATTGCTATTCAGAAATAAAGACCCAATGAGATTAATACCACAAATCTCTTCCAAGGCACCGGGTCCCTTCTGTCGCGGCCTCTCAGGTACACAGCAGTTATCCAGATGCCAGCTATTTCCCAGCCGTTAGGAACCAGGTAAGTTAAATTGACCATCTGAGATTCTGCCTCAGGGCATCAAGTTCAGTCAGTCATTGAAGCTACCGCTAGTTTTGAAATAGTGTTTGCTTTAAATCTCCAATAATGTAAATCTCACAGGCAGGAAGGGTCCCTCAGCAGCCATTCCAGCCTCAGTGAGAAACCAGAAAAGATGCTAAGAAGTTAAGAGGTGGTAAGGACAAGGGTCTGTTGTTTGACTAATACAACAATCATCTCTAACCTACAGAGACAAGACGTAGACCTTTGTTTCATTCATGCTGCAGAGGAAAGCCGCTGTTTGGGGTTTCAGATTATGGTATAAATAAGATACACACATCAATCTAGGCAGTCATTTCTCCCTTGTTAATTCTTATATTTTGTTCGTATTTAATATGCCATTGAGATCTAAACTCCTAAAATGTGTTCATTCCACCCATATCTACTAGCATGCACTGTGGTCTGTGTTAGGCAGTAGGCTCTAGGGATGCTTAGGAGCTCCCAGACTCCTGAGCTCACAAGTAAATGCTGTTACGATTCTGCTGTAAGCATCATAAAAGAGTGCATTAGTTTGCTAGGGCTGCTGTAATAAGTACCATAAACTGGGAGGCTTAAAACAACAGAGATTTATTCTCTTAGAATTCTGGAGGCTAGAAGTCTAAAATCAAGGTACCAGCAGGGCATGCTCTCTCTGAAGACCCGAGGGGAGGGTCCATTTCTTTCTCTTCCTAATTTCTGTTTGTTGTAGGCAATCCTCAGCGCTCCTTAGCTTGTAGGTGCATCACTCCAGTCTCTGCCTTGGTCATCACATGGTGTTCCCCCTGTGTGTTTCTGTCTACACATGGCCTTCTTATAAGAACACCAGTCAGGACTTTCCTGTTGGTGCAGTGGTTAAGAATCCACCTGCCAATGCAGAGGACACGGGTTCGAGCCTGGTCTGGGAAGATCCCACATGCCGCGGAGCAGCTAAGCCCATGCGCCACAAAATACTGAGCCTGTGCTCTAGAGCCCATGAGCCACAACTCCTGAGCCTGCGCTCTAGAGCCCGCGAGCCACAACTACTGAGCCCATTTGCCACAACTACTGAAGCCCGCGTGCCTAGAGCCCGTGCTCCGCAACAAAAGAAGCCACCGCAGTGAGAAGCCTGTGCACCTCAACGAAGAGTAGCCCCCGCTACCGCAACTAGAGAAAGCCCGCGCACAGCAACAAAGACCCAACGCAGCCAAAGATTAAAATTAAATTAAAAAAAGAAAGAAAAAGAACACCAGTCATATCAGATTAGGAGCCCACCCTAATCCAATATGACTTTATCTTAACCGACTTCATCTGCAGTGATGCTATTTCCAAATAAGGTCATATCCAAGGTATGGAGGTTAGGACTCCAACATCCCTTCTGTGAAGGACACAATTCAATGCCTAACAGATGGATCTTTAAAATCTGATGCACTCTTGTGAATGAGAGAAAGGCGTTAAGGCTTAACCTTACTCTGTGTGCAGGACTTAAGGCATGAGTGCAACCTGACTCGTCTTGACAACGGGTCAGCATTTCACACTGGTTCTGGTCAGGCCTTTGTCCTCTGAGTGTCAGGGCAATCCTGCCATAAACCACTGAGGTCTAACCGCTGAGGCCCATGGACCTCTGGTTTCTCTCTTCCTTCTTTCTTTCCCCAATGGCATCTTATTCTGAACCCTAGAATGTACTTTTTCAATGTTAACCAAGCAATTCTTACCAGGGAGCCTTGAAATTTTTCAGTTCCAGGAGACTGCCGATTTGAGCAAAAGTGTGTGGGGAAGCCTGTTGTGAGCAGACTTCTTGGGCAGGTGACTGCAGGACAAAGAGACTTCCTATGGGAACTAAAGGGCTACCTGGAAGGGCCTTAAGCTCACCTCCTCTCACGAGCACACCAAAATCACAACTACCTACCGAACAACTGTCGATACAAAAGATTGGAGCCTACCAAAAAAAGATATTCTATATCCAAAGACATAAAGAAGAAACCATGCCAAGATGGTAGGAGGGTTGCGTGTGAGATATAATCAAATCCCATACCCCCTGGGTGGGCAACGCACAAACCGTCTGGTTTCTCTCTTCCTTCTTTCTTTCCCCAATGGCATCTTATTCTGAACCCTAGAATGTACTTTTTCAACGTTAACCAAGCAATTCTTACCAGGGAGCCTTGAAATTTTTCAGTTCCAGGAGACTGCCGATTTGAGCAAAAGTGTGTGGGGAAGCCTGTTGTGAGCAGACTTCTTGGGCAGGTGACTGCAGGACAAAGAGACTTCCTATGGGAACTAAAGGGCTACCTGGAAGGGCCTTAAGCTCACCTCCTCTCACGAGCACACCAAAATCACAACTACCTACCGAACAACCGTCGATACAAAAGATTGGAGCCTACCAAAAAAAGATATTCTACATCCAAAGACATAAAGAAGAAACCATGCCAAGACGGTAGGAGGGTTGCGTGTGAGATATAATCAATCCCATACCCTCTGGGTGGGCAACGCACAAACCAGAGAACAACTGTATCACAGAAGTTCTCCCACAGGAGTGAGAGCTCTGAGCCCCTAGCCAGGCTCTCCAGCCTGGGGGTCCGGCATTGGGAGGACTGCCCAGAGCATTCAGCTTTGAAGTTCAGTGGGGCTTGAGTGCAGGAGCTCCACAGGACTGGGGGAAACGGAGACTCCACTCTTGGAGGGTGCACACAAGGTCTCTTGTGCACTGGGACCCAGGGCAAAAGCAGTGACTTCATAGGAGTGTGGGCCAGACCTACCTGCTGGCCTTGGAAGGTCTCTTGGAGGTGGGGGAGGGGCAGCTGTGCCTCTCTCTGGGGACGTAGACACAGGGGGTGGCGATATCGGGGAGTGTTCATCTATGTGAACTCCGGCCAGAGGCAGACGTCTTACTCGGGTCCTTGACATGGAACCTGGCCCACTCAACAGCCTATAGGCTCCAGTGCTGGGACGCCTCAGTCCAAGTGACCAACACGATGGGAACACAGCTCAGCCATCAGCAGACAGGCTGCCTAAAGACTTCCTGAGCCCACAGCCACCTCTAGACACAGCCCTAGACACGGCCCTGCCCCCCAGAGGGCCAAGACCCAGCCCCACCCACCAGTGGGCAGGCACCAGCCCCTCCCACCAGGCAGCCGGCACAAGCCTCTAGAGCAGCCTCACCCACCAGGAGGTAGACAGAGAAGCAAAAGAACTACGATCCAGCAGCGTGCGGAACCAAAAGGGAACCCTCTTGCACTGTTGGTGGGAATGTAAATTGATACAGCCACTATGGAGAACAGTATGGAGGTTCCTTAAAAAACTAAAAATAGAACTACCGTACAACCCAGCAATCCCACTACTGGGCATATACCCTGAGAAAACCATAACTGAAAAAGAGTCATGCACCAAAATATTCATTGCAGCTCTATTTACAATAGCCAGGACATGGAAGCAACCTAGGTGTCCATCGACAGATGAATGGATAAAGAAGATGTGGCACATATATACAATTGAATATTACTCAGCCATAAAAAGAAACGAAAGTGAGTTATTTGTAATGAGGTGGATGGACCTAGAGTCTGTCATACAGAGTGAAGTAAGTCAGAAAGAGAAAAACAAATACTATATGCTAACACATATATATGGAATCTAAGAAAAAAAGAAAAAGAATGTCATGAAGAACCTATGGGTAAGACCGAAATAAAGACACAGACCTACTAGAGAATGGACTTGAAGACATGGGGAGGGGGAAGGGTAAGTCATGACAAAGCGAGAGAGTGGCATGGACATATATACACTACCAAACGTAAAATAGATAGCTAGTGGGAAGCAGCCGCATAGCACAGGGAGATCAGCTCGGTGCTCTGTGACCACCTGGAGGGGTGGGATAGGGAGGGTGGGAGGGAGGGAGACGCAACAGGGAAGAGATATGGGAACATATGTATATGTATAGCTGATTCACTTTGTTATAAAGCAGAAACTAACACACCATTGTAAAGCAATTATACTCCAATAAAGATGTTTTAAAAAAGCGGATCAGAGCCTACCCTGGGACCAGCTGGTCCCTGGCCCTTGGGTGACGAGAGGGGAGTGCACTGCTGGGACACACAGGACATCCCCTACAGAGGGCCACCTCTCCAAGGTCAAGAAATGTAACTAACCTACTGCATACATAAAAATACAAATAGAAATTTAAACAAAGGAATATGTTCCAGACGAAGGAACAAGAGAAAATCCTAGAACAACTAAGTGAAGTGGAGATAAGCAGTCTACCTGAGAAAGAGTTCAGAGTAATGATTGTAAAGACGATCCAAGAACTCAGGAAAAGGATGGATGCACAGAGTGAGACGTTACAGGAAGTTTTTAGCAAAAAGGACTATTTGGACCTGGTTGCCCACGGTCACCTCAGGCCTGCATACTAGCCTTCCAGGGGAGGCCCTCTTTTAGGCTCAGAACAAGAGTTTTCCTCGAGGGAAAAGAGTTTATGAGAGAGAGAAAAGCACTTTGCAAACTGTGGTAAGTATCAGTGGGTTATTCTAATGATCTCCATTTTCTGTAGCACCTAGAACAGTGCTGTCATTACTGACTAAATGCTCCTGTTGAAATTCCCCACAAGGAACCAGAAGACAGCGAGTTTAGGACTCAGGCCACGGGGAGGGCCCTAATGGCAGAGACCAACAGCTCTGGTGGAAAAGATCTCTAGCCCCCTTCTCTGCTCCTGTTCCCACTCTCAGCCCAGCCTAACCCAGAGAGATGGAACCGTTCCCATCTTCCTTTCCTGCAGTTTTCTGCACCAGAGTCTGGCCTGAGCTAAATGGCAGTGGGTGGGGAGGGGAGCTTTAAACAGGATGACTGATTACAGTTTTAATATCAGATTATTTGGGGGTTTTTAATATCTGTTAATAAGAATGTACGGGGGCTTCCCTGGTGGCGCAGTGGTTGAGAGTCTACCTGCCGATGCAGGGGACGCGGGTTCGTGCCCCAGTCTGGGAAGATCCCACACGCCGCGGAGTGGCTGGGCCCATGAGCCATGGCCTTTGAGCCTGCGCATCTGGAGCCTGTGCTCCGCTACGGGAGAGGCCGCAACAGTGAGAGGCCCGCGTACCGCAAAAAAAAATAAAATAAAATAAAAAGAATGTACGTTATTACCTGGAAGTAACCAGAAGAGTTATGCACTCTGTCCTAGATATTGTGGAGATTCATGAACACACAGCATCTGAGAGGCAAAAACCAGAAAGGTGCTGAAATCTGGTTTTCACACATTCCCTGGATGATGATGTCCACGACTTCCGGAGAGGAGCACCAGGGCAGACAGCACTTCCTACATCCCTTATGCTGAGTGTGAGCCAATGCGTTCAAGATAGTCTTACCCCTCTCATTCTCTGTACAGCAGCTTCTCAAAATCCATGTGATGAGTATACGTATAAATATCCACAGATAATATATGTATTTATAAATTTATAGAAAATATACTATATATATTTAATATAATATAATTTATTGTGATATAAACTTTCTATTTAATATTATATATCGACAGTATATTTATAAATTTATAAATAATATACAAATTTATAATTTTTATACATATATATATTCAATTTCTAAAGTTTCTGTAGTTGTGAACCTAATCCATCTTTGGCCAAGCACGCAGCTGCAACAGATGCGTAACCAAGTCCCAATCAGGGCTCACAGCCCACATTACCTCACAGCAGGCAGGGCTGTCCAAATCCTTTTTCTAATAAGGTACTCACATGCCACTCAGTCGGCTGCCTTCCAAGCTCAGGCCTTCAAAGATGGCAGGTTGCGAGGCAGAACGTTTGGGGCACGATTAGTGCCCCCAAAGCAGTAGAAACTAAAATTCTTTTTTTTTTTTTTTTTTGCGGTATGTGGGCTTATCACTGCTGTGGTTTCTCCCATTGTGGAGCACAGGCTCCGGATGCGCAGGCCCAGCGGCTATGGCTCACGGGCCCAGCCGCTCCACGGCATGCGGAATCCTCCCAGACCGGGGCACGAACCCATGTCCCCTGCATCGGCAGGCGGACTCTCAACCACTGCGCCACCAGGGAAGCCCCCAGGTGAGGAATTTTAAATGTGCTTCTCTCAACAGGGAAGGCAGACAAATGGCTTTGGCTGGTCAAGGGTTATATTTCTCACAGCCAGGATATTCCAAGTGGTTACTCATTCCATGGGATCAATAAACAGCCAGACTCATATGCATACACCTGTCTTCGCCTCACCAATGCTAACATAGACCATTTCTTGAGCTTCTCCCAAGGTAGAGCCTTAAAAAATCCTGACACCACCGAAATATGTACCATAACAAAAACAATAACAAGATGAAGATGAGAGAGACAAACTCAGCTCCGCACGTGCCCTCAAGACAGTTGTTCTGTGTAGTTCAGAATTTTCTTCTCGTGCAGAAGAAACACAGACCAGATTTAACTGTCAGCAAGAACAAGCCCAGATTTTTAACGCAGTCATCTTTGCCCCAAATAGCATCCGAAAGAAAAATAGCCTATGGGAGATGAATTAATGTGACAGGGCAATCACTGTTAGTCATAAGACCCCTTGAAGGACGCGCAGAACACAAAGATCAGGAAAGTTTAAGTGCTACAATCTCCATTTACAGACTTCCTTCGTGCTTGAGCTCCCGGTGGCTAGGCTGGGTATTCACCCGGCCCTCTCAGCCAATGCCTGTCCAGGAGCACCAACTACCCGCTCCACGGCCCATTCATCCCTGAAGGACCAGACTACACGTGGGGTCCCACATTTCCCTTTATATCCACATTTCCTTCTGGAAGCAGAATCATGGGAAAATGTACCTATCTACTTCCTGAAAGGGGTTTTGTGGGAATATGTACACTTTTCAAAAACAGGGTGACTTTTCTAAGAAGTTTTTGTGAGAAGGTAGGATCAGAGCCAATCTGTCATCCTCCTTCAATAGCATATTTTTTAGCCTTCTCTTGATACTCCATCCCTGTATCGTTGTGACTGATAATACATCAGCCTTAAGACCCTGAGTCTGGGAAGTCAGGCCTTCCACTGGGCTCACTTTGCCCTCAACCCTTCCACCAAATCACAGGGAAGAACAACTGAGGAGACCAGCTTGGACTTTTGCAAATATACCCGTCTTGGCATCCACTCTGGTCCAATCTTTTGACTGCAGAACTTTCTATCAGTATTGGTGTTGACCAGTTAGCTGAGTCCCCAGTGAAGACAGGAGAATAGAAAACTCAGTGTAAGAAAATAGACAGGCATGCAGAAGACCTGTAGTCACAATGCTACACACCAACACGACAGCAACCTTGGGCTCCCTAAGCAAATGGGAAAAGAAAATTAGAAATAATAGTGTCCAAGAGCAGATATATATTGAGAGTCTACTGTATGCCAAACAATATTCTGGCCCCTGAAGACAGAGAGGGACACACTTGATAGAAAAAAGACTTTGACCTTAAGGACCTCGGGGATAAGTGGGGATGTACCAAGGTGAGTGTTCTTACAGCACAACGACAGAGGTTCTGCAACACAGGTGGAACGCAAATCATCTAAGAGCAGAGAGAAGTAGCTGAGGTTTTCAGAGCAGCCAGGGACAGTTTCTCAGAGGATGTTGATCACTTAGGAACTTTTTATTTTATTATTTTTGGCCGCGCAGAGCAGGGATCTTAGTTCCCCGACCAGGTATCTAACCTGGCCCATGGCTGAGCGCCATGTCCTAACCACTGGACCACCAAGGAATTCCCATTTAGGAATTTTCAAGGACAAGCTGTCATTTTCATGACAAACCAGTGGTGTATGTGGCTTGTCTGGCTCCTTGGGCCAGCAGTTGTGTTACAAGTCAAACTGACCTGGGTTTGAACCGAGGTTCTGACCCACTGGCAGGCCGTGTGGCCCTGATCAAATCACTGAGCCTTGCTGAGTCTCTAGTTCTGAATCTGTGAAATAAGAGAGTAATATCCCTCTCATAGAATTCTCATAAGGATAAAACCCCACAACACATACAAAATGCTCACTACAGAGCCCAACACATTCTAGGCTTTCAATGCAACTTCTGTTAGTTTTTTTTTTTTTTTTTTGGCTGCACAACATGGTATGTGGAAACTTAGTTCCCCAACCAGGGATGGAACCCGTGCCCCCTGCATTGGAATCGCAGAGACTTAACCACTGGACCGCCAGGGAAGTCCAAGTTTTTATATTTTGTGCTCTGTTTCTTGAACTGAATGATGGACCACATTTAAGAAGAGAGAGTCCCAAAGGAGAGAAGACCGCTATGGGTTTTTTTTTCTTTCCCCCTCTCAAGTTTGCCTTTAAAAAAAAGAAAAAACAAAGAATACAATGTAGCTCCCTAAGGCATTGCGTTAGTGAAAGGAAAGAACTCTGCTGCTCCTCCCTTTTGAGCCTGTTAGACTTTGAGGGATATCTGAAGAGTTCCCCATGAAAGGGCAGGCTGCCGCCAGTATCCTGTTTCAGCACGCCTGCTTGGTTGACGGCAGCCCGCTTGCATAATCAATACTGACTTAGGGTAGCAGGCTGTGTCCCCTCACCCTACACAACAGGTCTTATATTGATTCTCAGCGCTGCCACTGCTCTGCTGGCAGTCAGGGTTCCTATTCCATGTCTAGAGAGGCAGGTGTGGAGAGCTGCGGCTGGTCCCTGGGGAGGCAGCTGGGAGCCCCACAGTTCTCAGGGGAATCTCATAGGCTGGAGACATCAGAGAGCTGAGCTGGCACCAAGGGTGGCCCAGAAAACATCTCCCTGGTGGCAGAGCTGTCCAGGCCAGTTAGTGTAGCAGGAGGGGGGTTCTGGCCTGGAGTCCGCAGCACTGATTCAGTTCCACATACTAGAGTTGACAGACTTAGCAAATAAAAATACCCAATGTCCAGTTAAATTTGAACTTCGTATAAACAATGAATTTTTTAAAGTATAAGTACCTCCCCAGTACTGCATGGGACATATATTGCATTACACTAAAAATAATTGTCCGTTGTTTACCTGAAATTTAAATTTACCTGGCTGTCCTGTATTTATGTCCCAAATATTTCATGGGATATACTTAAACTGAGAATTATTCATTGTTTATCTGAAATCCAAATTTAACTGGGTCTCCCGTATTTTATATCTGGCAAGACTACCACGTACACATATACAGGCGTAAAGGAAACAGACACGGCTCTGTCTGCTACAACCCTGCCATCTAATGCAGCAAATCTCCCCCAGGAAAAGTCCAAACTTCTCCCGCTGGCGTGCCAGGAATTCCACAATGTGGCCCACTCTTTGCCAGCCTTTTCTTGCTCTTTCCCAACACGGCCTCTCCGTTCTAGCCTACGTCACCCTATTCCTGGCCCCTGAATGTGTCCAAAATGTCCTACCCTTCCTCACTCAGGGACAAAGACTTGAAATCCCTCCCTCTTCCTGTCCACAGACCCACATCGCTCCCATGCTTCACGACCCGCTTAAATCTCACCCCTCCTCTAAGCGTTCCACAGTTACCCCTTCCCCCCCCCCCTACTCCATAACCCCAAGGCAACACCTTCCTTCCTGGAACTTGGGACGCCTCTGCTTTCTCCTTCACTCACGTGGCCTTGGGTCACGTGCTACGCAATTTTCCTGTGTCTTGGCAGGTGGGAACGATAACTGTAATCTACAAGGTAAGAAATGACTCAACCCTTTGATCTCCCGCGTCTGTTCTGAGCTCCCACCCGCCTGGCTGGTGGGTACAGTAATCCCAGGCTCTGTGTGGGCTCCCGACATGCGACCACACGTGACTCCCAGGCTTGTAGCACGTGGGGGACAGGGCGGGGCAGGGAGCCAGCGCTAACTCCGCTCAGCCCTCAAGTCTGAAAAGGCAACCTCGGCACCTGCACAGTCATCTCCCGAATCGCACGCGAGGTCCGGCAGCGCCCCCTCCAGGGGAGTGCAGACGCACACATTAACACCGCTCAGCCTGTTCCACCCAGGTCCAAAGTAACGCCTCTGACGAGCCTTTTCTGATTTCTTCCGAAAGAAGCCAAAGCCCTTCCGAGCGCCCGTGGACCCTCCCTGGTCCCCCTCCCTCCCCTCTTCCTTGGTGCATCTTCCACTGCCACCTTCACTCTGTCCCAGCTACTAGGGCCTCCTTGCTGTTCCTCCAACTGGCCACGCATGCTCCCTCCTCATGGTCTCCACCTTTTGCTGTTCCCTCTGCCTGGACCGTTCTCCCCTCTGTTACCCACACAGCTCACTCTCTCTCCCTAGATCGCAGCGGGTGCCTAATGAGGCCAACGTCTGGGTTCAGTCCCCACGGGAGCCAGTTAACTTCCGTCTGCTCCACAGCCGGAGGCTGCACCCGACACTGGAGCTTGTGTGCACTTCCGGCCAAGGGCACGTGACAAAGGGTCCTCGTGTAATGTCGCTTCAGCGAGGTCTACCCTGACCGCAGCATTTATAACCGCAGTAGCCTTCCCAGCAGCCTCCATCCCTGCTCCAGCTTTATTTTCCTCCTTGGCACTTACCATCAGGGAACATACGTATTTTTAAACTAGCTTTTCTTATTTCCTATCACTCGCCACACTGAAACATAAACTCCATGAGAATAGGAATTGTTTAAGCTGTTTTGTTTCACTGTTGTATCCCTAGGTGTCCAAGAAAGACATAATAGTCAATAAATATTTACTGAGTGAATAAATATTTTCTAGTATATTAACATTATACAGAAACATACAAAAATCTGTAACGCCACCTAGTTTATTTCCTGATGTCCACAGAGCGCCTCTCCCCCTAGGAGACTTCATTCTAGTGGATGAAGAGTAAATGAGCAAGGGACTCAAAGAAGTGTGCTCTTAACGCATAACAGGTGCTTGGTAAATACTCATTGAAAGAAAAAGGAAGATTCTAAAAAATACATACCTCTTTAGAGAGGATCGAGGGGTAATCTTGGAGAAAACCATGCTGACCTCTGCAAGAGTGAAGGCACCATGGGGAGTAACTTTCTCCAGCAGAGTTGGAGACGGAGTGTTAAGTCACGCCCCCCTTCCCTGGATGCCCTTGGCCGGAAGTGCACGCAAGCTCCGCAGCTGGGTGCTGCCTCCGGCCGTGGAGTGGACTGAAGTTAACTGGCTCCCGTGGGGACTGAGCCACACGTTGGCCTCATTAGCGCCCGCTGCAGCCAACCAGCCCCACACAGACTCCGCAACACAGAGAGAGATCACGGGATGCTGGGCCAGCGCATAAATAAACCAGCACACCCGTAAATAATGAAATATTTATAGATGCCGCAGGGTTTAGCAAGACTTCGTGAGGAGGGCATTGAGCGCAGAGTAGAGCACCGGCTTTCCTCCCTCTGGGCTGGGAGGGCACCGCCACCTCTGTGTGGGTTCAAGGTGGGCATGAGGTCTCCTCCGTCTGATGACCTGCAGTTTGTGGGGTTTTGCTGCTGTTGCTATTGTTCTTTTGATTATTAAAAGAAAGTTATCTTCTGTTTCAGGAGAAACTAATTGCAAACACCTTGGATGCCAGGAGGCTTAATTTGCTCCCAGTTCGACCATTTGCTGCTGAGTAAAAAAGGCCCATTGCCCTATTTCTGAAAAGCAATTAAGCAACCTTTCCTCAAACCTCAGCCTCCGGGAAGCAGCTTCCCAAGGTGGCTGTAAAGTCACGGGTCATTTAGCAAATGAAGGAATCTTTGTATTCCCTCAAAGAGAAGGGCCATGCTTTGCATCACCCACCCCTTTGCCTATAAAATGTCTAGAGAACCTTGCCCCAGCCCTGAGTCTGATTCATCCACGTGGTTTCCTCCGCACCCACCCTCCATACAGAGCTTGAGGCAAGGATTATAGTGCAGCTAATTTATTTGGGAAGTGAAACCCTGGAGAGGTGAGAGTAAGAGGAAAAAAGGGGGAAAACAAGGAGGGAAGACAAGAAGCAACGTGATACAGTGGTGCTGCCCTGGACACCATTTCTCAGTGAGCAGCCAACAACTTGGGCTTCAACTTTGGAAACAAGGTGGCCACGAAGGGTTTCTTAGGAGGCCTGCAGTGTTTGTGTCCAATACAATGGAGGTCTCAAAGAGTTCTTCCTACTTCCAAACTGAGGGTAAAATTGCTATACAGAACATCTTTTGGAATCCATTTGTCGTGCCTTCTTGCTTAAATCCAAATCAGGTCAGAGATTCACCTGGAGTGATTCTGTGGGGTGGCTACCCTCCCCCTCTTAGGGCCCACATTATTTGGCTCTTTTTAGAAGCCATATCCCCAGATTCCTCTTGCTTTGGCCCTAGTGGCACCTTTTTTTTACTTCCTGCCTACTCTCTCCTCAGCAGAGGACTGAAAGTCTCCAGGGTTACAGTGAGGCCCTAGGTTTCAAGACTGTGGCTCTGAATGGTATACAAGACTGGAGAAGAATCACTCAGACTTTCAAGGGGGCAACTGCAATCAAGTTGGCTCCAACGGGAAATGGATCCGAGCTGGGACAAGAGATGGGGAGGATTTGGCAGTGGTCCATCTAGGGTTATGGTCTGTCTCTCCTTGTCACAGCCTCCGTGTTCCTCGAGGCTTGAGGGCCATGCTTTCCACTTGCAGAGACTGAAGTCTCTGACTAGAAGTCTGGTCCAGAACATTATCACAGCATCCCTGTGAGGGGCTGGTGAGACACTTCAGTGACACTGAAAGACACTGATGTCTATGGCTTCCCTAGAACATTAGATATAAGACAGAGGAGGTGGTTTGAGATTCATTTAGCAATTTCTTTCAAAAAGGTGATGGAATATGCATGTTTTTCCAGAGAATATACATTTTTCTACCATTTTCTGCAGACCACTTATTACTTTGCACTGGATCATACCTAAGGGTGTGTGTGTGTGTGTGTGTGTGTGTGTGTGTGTGTGTGTGTGTATTAGGGATTATGAGGTCAAATAATGAGGCAGGAATAAAATCTGAAAAAAATTCTTTACCCTGATCCCATGACAGCACAAAACAAATCAGTGCAGTAGGGCTATTTCAGAGGCGGCAGATGAATTGAAATCTCTCTGCCATCCCTCTGTGCTCAGAAGACACAGGGACCCTTCCTGCCCTTTAACTGTTCTGCCTACGAGACCCATTGTAATGCTTTTCTCCAGGAAGAATGCGAAATTAATTTGGTTTCCCTGCATCTTTTTCTATTTTTATCTAAGTGCTAACTGTTCATTCAAAAAGAAAAATAAAGGATCACACAATATGCATGCAACTGCCTTTGAAACTTAAGGATGAAAAACTGGTTATGAAAGAGGTTAGTGTTGTTATTCCAGAGAGATAACCCCGGTTGCTATGGCGAGGAATCTTCTATCAATCACCCGGATGAAGTTGGCTCCTCTTGCAAGAACAGCCTCTATTAGAGCTGCAGTTTGAATATATTTGCCACTGAGCTTTGACTCAGATGTTTAACTTTGTGGACAGGTCTGTGTTTTATCAATTGAAATATTGTAGATGTTAAATGTAGGGCTTATAGAATGCAGCTGAGTGAAACTGCATGCTCTCAAAATGGGCCAATTTAACTATCAGGCTAGGTATTCTTTTTTTTTGTGGGGTGAGGGATGGGTTCGATGAATTCCTTGATTGATTTTTTTAAAAATTTTTCAATGGTTTTGATCTGTGGCGTTTATAGCTTAATGATCTGCCATTCCTGTTGAAATTTATTCAGGCAATAATCCACAAGAAATTGGTTGTTCTCCGCCGTTTATGGCTTGTTATTTAACATTTACCAGAATGGCTATTTATTTTGGAAACAACCAATTGTGAGAGGTTTATTGCTATTGTAAACCATAATCAACTGCTTGTATCATTACTGGTTTTGCGAGAGATAAAACGGGCAGCTGCAAGCGGAAAATTGTCGAGTCGCTTTAAACATTTGCATCTGTGATTGTACAGGGGCGCTCCTTCCCCTGAAGTTCACCTGCGTTTACGGCAACCCTGCACTCGCCTTCAGTATGAAATCTTCGGCGAGAGTGGCACGGACATATATACACTACCAAACGTAAAACAGATAGCTAGTGGGAAGCAGCCGCATAGCACAGGGAGATCAGCTCTGTGCTCTGTGACCACCTAGAGGGGTGGGATAGGGAGGGTGGGAGGGAGACGCAAGAGGGAGGGGATATGGGGATATATGTATATGTATAGCTGATTCACTCTGTTATACAGCAGAAACTAACACACCATTGTAAAGCAATTATACTCCAATAAAGATGTTAAAAAGAAAATCGGATCCAAATAAGATAACTCTCCTAAAGGTCTCCGCAGTTTTTTTTCAATTACTTACATGAAAAAGGAAGACACGATTTGGATGAGCTAGGACAATGCTGTAGATTACATTTTGTTTATCCCAGTATCATAGCAGGAATTCAGTTTCACTGCTTTTAGACAAATCCAACTGTTTGAGCAATTTATTCCACCAAACCCTCAGAGAGCTCCTTCTGTCACCGGGGTTTCTGCTTTAGCACTCGCTACTCTGCTGTAAGATTCACCACAGAGGACTAAGACCCAGGACGTGATTAGAGCTCTGAGTGGCCATTCAGCCTGGAGTCCCCAGGAGTATCTGTGGCCGTGACTGTGATTTATAGAGGACACCGTGTGCATCAAAGCCACACAGATTCTCTTGGGCAAGTTTGATCTGAATGGTTTGCAATTTCTGGTGGGAATCATAGAGTCCTAGAGCTGACAGGGGCGTGGAGGGGAACGACAGGGGCTGAAGGTCCCTAGCAGCTGAGTATTCCAGGTCCTGGGGCAGTGAAACTAAGTCTGCGAGAGTGTGCAAATCATGACATCTCTCTGAGCCCCAGTTCCCATGAGTAGGTACTTATTACTGCCGTTTCACCAAAGGGATCACACCTGTGTGAACATTTTTTTTTTTTTTTTTTTTTTTTTTGCGGTCCGCGGGCCTCTCACTGCTGTGGCCTCTCCCGTTGTGGAGCATAGGCTTTGGACGCGCAGGCTCAGCGGCCATGGCTCACGGGACCAGCTGCTCCGCGGCGCGCGGGATCTTCCCAGACCGGGGCACGAACCCGTGTCCCTTGCATCGGCAGGCAGACTCTCAACCACTGCGCCACCAGGGAAGCCCTGTCTGAACATTCTTAATCACTCTGATATCTACAACAATATTTAAGGAATTTTAAAACAGAAACATTCCCATAGCTCCAAACATCTTCACATGTGTACCCTACTTTTGCCTAATTCCAATTATGATGAGTTTATACTCTTAAGTCCCATGTTTTTCGTAACTTCACCATCATATCATCATTATTAGTGTCTCCTTCAAACGTTGGATGAAAGGTATCTGGCATGAAAATTATCTGACTGTCCTAAGTCAGGTCCCTTGGAGTCTGCATTAGATCCATGTCAATCCAGGGAATGTTTGTTGGGTACTTCCAATATGCCAAGCACCATGCTAGGTCCTGGGTGAGCACATAGCCCCCGTCGCTAACACACATCCTGCATCCCTCAGGCAGCCTCTACACTGGCCTAGGCTGCAGAGCCCGGTCCAGGTCCTCGAAAGATGAGAATAATGTTGCAGACTAGATTCAAAGCTGCCTTTACTTTTGTTTCCTCCGGGGCAGCCAAAAACAAGCAGTCTAAAGGGAACATAAGACGAACATACAGGAGGGTAAAGGGGCTCCCCATGACCCCACTGTTTCTCACAGGGCACACCCAGGGTTTCCTGGTCCTGCCAGCTGGTGTGGATTTGAGGTCCACCAGGATAGAGAAGCATAGAACTGCTGCCCCACTGCCTTTGTACTCGGAGCCTCATCAAACACCAGAAAGGACAGATGTGACCAAATAAGGCAGTAATCCTGCCACTCAGTGTGCAATTTCAAGGTTCTAGGGCAGTGTATCCCAATGGAACTTTCTCCAACGATGGA
The DNA here is from genome assembly GCF_003031525.2 of Neophocaena asiaeorientalis asiaeorientalis. Classification (NCBI taxonomy): domain Eukaryota; kingdom Metazoa; phylum Chordata; class Mammalia; order Artiodactyla; family Phocoenidae; genus Neophocaena; species Neophocaena asiaeorientalis. The sequence goes on along the minus strand of NW_020174268.1, from coordinate 1,046,619 downwards.
AATGTTCTATATCTTTACTGTACAAAATGGTAGCCACTAGGTGACTGCGGCTATTGAACACTTGATACGTGGCTAGCGCACTTGAGAAAATAAGATTTTAATTGTATTTAATTTTAATTGTAGATAATTTAAGTTTCTATTTAAACAGCCACATGTAGCTGCTGGCTACCATACTGGACAATGTAATTCCAGGCTTTGAGATTCCAGGGGGCCAGCATTGGAACAGTCTCCCTTGGCTCAGTTTCCCTATCTATGCCTCTTAGTAACTCTCTGTAGGCCGACCTAGATTGTGTCCTTATGTCCTTATGCACCCCCAATCTTCACAGCGGTTTGGCTTTCCTTCCCTCTGTGTGTCGGTGGTGAGAGGCAGAGTAGAAGAGCTCTGTACATCAGACAGTTTCTTTCTTGCGACAGCTGGAACCAACTCAGGCTGATTTAAGCAGGAAATGAACTCATTACAGGGATATTGACAGGTGCACAGAATCACTGAGAAGGCAGAAGAACCAGGTTCAGCGTCCTGCAGCAAGGACAGTGGCTTGGATGGAATGGGGGGTGGTGGTCACGGTCTCCATTACTGATACTGATGACATCAGTCACTGGATGCCACAGGTCAGGGTGCCAATGCTGCCTTCAAAAGGTTATCCTTCTGCAGCCACTGGCAGTGACCTTGTCATCATAATTTTGGAGCAGGCTGGTGGTGTCTGGGTCATCTGCTCACATGCTGGCTGCAGAGGGGCTGGAGAAGCAAGTAGCTGCCACTTCCAGCTTCTACAATGGGAGGCAGGATCTACCTTAGCTCAGGGAACTCCACAAAGCTAGGAAGGGGCTCAGATGCTCGGTGATGAAAAGAATGAATACTCCTTAAAGAGCACAACACAACACTTACCAAAATCTCCGCTGAAGTCAGCAAGATCTTCAATTCCCCTGATTCAGTAAAGGCTATCTGTGAATCTAACCAGGCCAAAATTGTATTGGCCGCCCTGTAGAACTGCTTTCCCTGAAGGGCACTTAGGTGCCATGTCATGGGTGGACAGGAAAGGATGCTATATGACACAGCCCCATGAAATGTATAACGTCCCTTCTAAGGACATTGTGGAGGACATTGTTCACAACCCCTCACAGAGCTGCGCTGGCTGCCGGAAAGCTTAGAGCGGCAGCCATGGCCCACCTGAAACCTGAGTATAAGGTCCCGGAGTATGTAGTTTATGCATAAATGTCCTCCTTTGTTGTTTCTTACCTTTCTAACCCTTATCTCCCTTCGCCCTGATCTTGTCACCTAGAGTAAATGGTTTAGTTTACATTCTAGTTACATATTTGCAATCCACCTTACCTCCCTTTTGGAGCAGGTCAAAATAAACATATATAACCTGCACCCACAATTGCGCCAAGAGGTCATCTCACTGTGCAAAGGATGCACAAAGAAGGGCCAGTGGGCTCTGCCTGGGGAGCAGTGCTGGGAAAGCCCCTGAAAGGAGGCACCCTTTGAAGGATGGAGAGGTAGACATTTATTCACACACACAAAAAAAAAAAACAAGGCAAGAGCCTTCCAGGCAGCCTGAGCAAAACCAATGTTTAATTTTGGTTTTCAGCTCTTCTCTTTCTTTTTTTTTTTTTTGGCCATGCGGCACACAGGATCTTACTCCCCCCAGCAGGGACTGAACCCGTGCCCC
>NW_020174268.1:1024102-1044918 GCF_003031525.2 Neophocaena asiaeorientalis asiaeorientalis | reverse complement strand
CACGAACCCACGTCCCCTGCATCGGCAGGCGGACTCTCAACGACTGCGCCACCAGGGAAGCCCTGGAGGTGAGTTTTTAACACACAGGCTCCTGGATGGTTTTCTCTGACTCATGTTCTTGTCTTCCACCGCTGTCCTATTTCCAGGGTGCCCAGAAAACAGAGGAAAAGGACTCCGAGGCTAAATTAAGAGGCTCTCTGCTGGCCTGGCTTGGATCCCATCTGCCCCATTTGGCCGCCATCCTCGTGACAGGTGGGCCTGGCACGGCAGTTCAGGCCTTTCAGCTAATTGTGGGCGGCTCTGAAAAGGCCTGTTCACTCACTCCAAAAAGAAACACCCAAATAAATCCACCCTCTGGTGCTTGCTTCGGCAGCACATATACTAAAATTGGATCTGATTCACTTTGTTATAAAGCAGAAACGAACACACCATTGTAAAGCAATTATACTCCAATAAAGATGTTAAAAAAAATGTCCACCCTCTTTGGTAGATTGAGCAGCCAAAGGAGCTTTCTGGAGAGCCAATGGTGCCAGACCAGTTTACTTTCCTTGTCTGATGGATGAAAGGGAACACAGATAAGGAGACCAGCAATAGATGCCATCTTCTGGGGCTGCAGGAGAGATTTTGACTCTGCCCGCGTGATGTTCTCATCAGTAGAGCAAAATGGCAGGGTCCTGGTGGAGTGACATATGGAAGTAAGTCAAGAGGCCCTTGATGATCAACACGACTGAGACCCGGAGAGTCTGGGTGAAACCCAAGCTCTGGGGCCAACGTCACAGTGGGATGTTTCAAAGACTCTACTGAGACCAAAGGGTCCTTCATTTGGCAATTTGGTGACCTGCACGGGCTTCAAGCAGGGCATAGAGTAATCTCTCACGGGAGGGGCTAGTGTGGTTGCAGGGGCCCCTTGGGGGTAGGAAGCTCTGCCAGCGAGGGAGTGAGGTCTCTGAGGAGCTGGAGGTCTTATTCCCTGGGCCTAGCACTTTCTGTGGGAGGTGACACGCTGTGTCTTAAAGAGCCTGGCCTTGGTTGTCTTGGGTGCCAGGCAGAGACTCAGGTTTGGATGCCAGCTCTGATTCTCCCTGCTAGCTGGGTGATCACAGAAGAGTCACTTACTCTCTCCAGGCTTCAGGTTCCTTGTCCGTAAAATGGGCACGATTCCATTTACTTTTTTGTATACTAATAATTAGAGGTTAAAATGAATGTAAAATGCACAGTGCCCAGCACTCAGTAGGCACTCAATAAATGTTACTTCCTTTCCTTCCTAACCCCAGGCTTCCCAGCATTGCTTATATTAGCCTAGATACAACACTGCCACAAAGGGTGTGTAATGAAACAAAAATCTCTTGGGGACTCAGAATCCCAGACCAGGAGCCTTGTAATATAAGACATATTCAGACAAAAAGTAAAGCACACTGAAGCATAATCACAAGTGGATAGAGCCAGTTGGACTTTGGGTTTTCGTTTGTTTAATTTTATTTTTTTCCACCTTTATTGAGAGATAATTGTCAGATAACTTTGTATAAGTTTAAGGTGTACAATGTGATAAGTTGATACTTATATATAATATATATATATACACTTATATTGCAAACAAATTTCCACAATAAGGTTAGTTAACATTGACATCACCTCACATCATTAGCATTTTTAATTTTTGTGGTGAGAACATGTAAGATGTGCTCTCTTATCAACGTTCAAATATATAATACAGTTTTGTTAACTATGGTCACCATATCCCCAGAACTTGTTCATTTTATAAGTGAAAGTCTGTACCCTTTAATCAACATCTCCCCATTTCTTCCATGCCCCAGACCCTGGCAACCACCATTCCACTCTCTGTTTCTATGAGTTTGGCTTTTTGTAGATTGCACACATAAATAAGATCGTATAGTATTTGTCCTTCTCTGTCTAGCTTATTTCACACAGCATAATGCCTGCAAGGTCCATCCATGTTGTTGCAAACAGCAGGATTTTCTTCCTTCTCATGGCTGAAAAATATTCCATTTTGTATATATATAAATATGTACATTTATATGTGTATATAAATACACACACACACACACACACACACACATCACATCTTCCTTATCCATTCACCCATTGATGGCCTCTTAGGTTGTTTCTGTATCTTGGCTATTGTGAATAATCCAGCACTGAACATAGGAGTGCAGATATCTCTTTGATGTCCTGATTTCATTTCCTTGGGATATGTATCCAGAAATGGGATTGCTGGATCATATGGTAGTCCTATGTTTAGTTTTTTGAGGAACCTCCATGTTGTTTTCCTTATTTGCTGCATTAATTTATGTTTCTACCAACAGTGCACAATGACTTCCTTTTCCCCACATCCTCGGCAACACTTATCTTTTTGAAGATATCTAAGAGATGTGAGGTGATATCTCATTGTTGTTTTGATTTGCATTTCCCTGATGAAACTGTTGGCCAGCTGTATGCCTTCTTTGGAAAATGTCTACCTCTACCCACTTTTTAATAAGATTTAAAAAAAAAAATTTTTGGCCACGCTCCGTGGCATGCGGGATCTTATTTATTTATTGCTATCAAGTTGTTTGAGTTCTTCGTATATTTTGGACATTAACCCCTCATCAGATATATGGTTTGCAAATATTTTCTCCCTTTTGGTAGGTTGACTTTTCATTTTTTTGATGGTTTCCTTTGCTGTGCAGAAGCTTTTTAGTTTTATGTAATCCTACTTGTTTATTTCTGCTTTCGTCGCTTTTGCTTCTAGTGTCAAATCTAAAAAGTCATTGCCAAGACCAACGCCAAAAAGTTTTCTCTCTCTGTTTTCGTCTAGGAGTTTTATGGTTTTTTACGTCTTATGTTTAAGTCTTTAACCGATTTCAAGTTAATTTTTGTGAGTGGTGTAAGATAGGAGTCCAATTTCATTCTTCTGTATGTGATTATCCAGTTTTCCCAGCACCATTTACTGAAGAGACTATTCTTTCCCCATTGAGTATTCTTGGCTCCCATGTTAAATATTAGTTGATCATATATGCAAAGGTTATTATCTGTATGATCTATTTATTGATATATTGGGGTATTGAAATCCCCTACTATAATTGTATTGTTGTCTATTTCTCCTTTCAGATTTGTTAGTATTTGCTTTTTTTATAAATAACATTTAGTTCCAATTTTTATCTCATTTCTTTTCCTCCTTGAATCTCATAGCATCTTAATTGAAACCTGAATAGAAGCACGTGGCTTTTTTTTTTTTTAATATTTATTTATTTATTTATTTTTGGCTGTGTCAGGTCTTAGTTGTGGCCCGTGGGATCTTTCATTGCGGCGCGCAGGCTCCAGAGCGCGTGGGCTCTGTAGTTGTGGTACACGGGCTCAGGTGCATGGGCTCACTAGTTGCGGCGAGCAGGCTCAGTAGTTGCGGTGTGCAGGCTTAGTTGCCCTGTGGCATGTGGGATCTTAGTTTCCCAACCAGGGATCAAGCGTGCGTCCCCTACATTGGAAGGCGGATTCTCAACCACTGGATCACCAGGGAATTCCCTTTTAGTATTTGCTTACTAACATATTTAGGAATTCCAATGTTGACAGCATATATTATTTATATTCTCTTGATGAAGTGACACCTTTATCATATAATGACCTTCCTTTTCTCTTGTTACAGCTTTTGAGTTAAAGTCTACTTTTTAAAAAAAAATTATTTATTTAATTTATTTATTTTTGGTTGCATTGGGTCTTCACTGCTGCTCACAGGCCCCCTCCAGCTGCGGCGAGCAAGGGCCACTCCTCACTGCAGTGCACGGGCCTCCCATTGCGGTGGCTTCTCTTGTGGAGCACAGGCTCTAGTCACGTGGGCTTCAGTAGTTGTGGTGCGCGGGCTCAGTAGTTGTGGCTCACGGGCTCTAGAGCACAGGCTCGGTAGTTGTGGAGCACCAGCTTAGTTGCCCCACGGCATGTGGGATCCTCCCGGACCAGGCTTCAAACCCGTGTCCCCTGCATTGGCAGGTGGATTCTTAACTGCTGCACCACCAGGGAAGCCCCTAACAGTCTATTTTAAGCTACTAACAACTTAGCTTTGATCTCACACAAAAACTCTATCTTTTTATTCCCCCTTTGATGTTTTTGATGTCACAAATTACCTCTTTTTATATTGTGTATTCATTAGCAAGTAATTGTAGCTATAGTTATTTTTTAACACTTTTGTTCTTTAATCTTTTTACTAAAGTTAAGTGGTTAACACACTACCATATTACAGTATTAGAATATTCTGAATTTGATTATATACTTACTTTTACCAGTGTGTTGTATTTTGTCATGCTTTCAAGTTACTAATTAGCATCCTTTCCTTTCAACTTGAAAAACTCCTTTTAGTATGTCTTGTAAGGTAGATCTAGTGGTGATGAACTCCTCTCAGCCTTTGCTTGTCTGGGAATGTTTTATCTCTCTTTCATTTCTGAAGGACAAGTTTACCAGATAAAGTATTCTTGGTTGGCAAGTTTTTTTGGTGTTTTTTTTTTTCCCTTTCAGCACTTTACATTTATCTATCATTCTACTATCTTCTAGACTGCAAGGTTTCTGCTACGAAATTCACTGATGCTTTTTGGGGGTTCCCTTGAAAGCAATGAGCTTCTTTTCTCTTGCTGCTTTTAAGTTTCTGTCTTTGATTTTTGATAGTTTCATTATAATATGTTTTCAAGAAGAGATTTTTTTAGTTGAATTTGGAGACCTATGAGCTTCATGTTGTCCCCCCAGCTGCTCACAGCCCCCTAGTTGTGCAGCTCACAACTCAGCACTCTGGATGGAGTGAGAGAGAACTGGGCCTCTGTGGCCGCATCCTGCATGGCTGGAGAAGCCAGACGCTCATTCACATGTTCTCACTTTCCCCTGTGGGGGGAAATCACAGGCCAAGAAGGGCTCTCTTGGCCCCAAGTTGTGCCCACCCAGGGCAGGGGTGGTGGTTGATGGGATAAAGTCAACTTGGTCCTCTTACCCCTTCTAATGCATCCAATCTGATTTCTTTGCTCCAATGATGTCCTGGACTTTCTCCACTGGACTTCCACTAAGGCTCTCTTGCCCATGGGTGATTGTCTAAATCAGGGGCTCCTGTACTGTGGCCAAGAAGAGCTCTAGCCAGTCCATGAACTACTTCAGGGTTCGCAGGCAGGACAAAGGACCCTGATGCATGGGTGGGCTAGACTCTTCCTGGGTCCCTTGCTGTGTGATGCTGAATCCCACCGCTCCCATAAAGCACCTTTGTCTGTAGATGGATGCTAAATTGTTCTTGAAGGGGAGATATAATTGAGAGATGTCTTATTCCTCCATCCTGCTCCAGGTGGATTTTGTATTAGTCAGGGTTCTCCAGAGAAAGAGAACCAATAGGATATGTATGTATATACGGAGAGATTTATTTTAAGTAATTGGCTCATGTGATTATGGAGGCTGGGGAGTCCAAAATCTGATGGGTGGGCCAGGAAGCTGGAGACCCAGGGAAGAGCCAATGTTGCAGGTCAAATGTGAGGGTCATCTGCTGGCAGAATTCCTTCTTGCTCAGGAGAGGTCAGTCTTTATACTAATTTCTTTAACTGATTAGATGAGGCCCACCCACATTACAGAGGGCAATCTGCTTTATTCAAAGTCTACCAATTTAAATGCTAGACTCAGGTAAAAAAACACCCTCACAGACACATTCAGAATAACCTTTCACCACGTATTTGTGCACTATAGCCCTGCCAAGTTGACATGTAAAATTAACCATTTTAAACTTCACACTGTACCCAAGTGACTGGGGGACCCTCCCCTCATTTCTGTCTCTACATTTTGCCCCCGCTGGGTTAGGGGTTTTCTTTCTGTGCTTCCAGAGCACACAGTGTCTTCTTAGAGGCAGGGCTCATGACTTACTCATCTGGGTATCCTAGCAACTGGCATAGAGCCAGGCACATAGTAAGTGCTCAATAAATGTTTATTGAATGTACAAGAACTAAGAGATTATAGGTGCTTAGTGAGCCAGATGATAACCCTCTGTTGCTTTCTTGAACCAGGAGGATGCAGGAGGCCTTCATCTGTGCCTCTACGCCTGGATGTAGGCATATGCATGGCAGTGTGGAGGCTGAATGCCACCTTTCCCACTACCAGCTCTGTGATTCCAAACAGTTTAGTTCACCTCTCTGGCACAGAGCAGCCATTCAGTAAACACTAACTCTCATTCAATAAAACCAGAATTAGCTAGAAAAATACTTGTGGGGGAAGTTGACTAGACACTGTGCATTCTGATGGACCCCCAGAAAAGGCTGAAGGATGGTTTGGTCCAGGTTGAGGACAAACGCGATGATGGATGATGCAGAGGAGGGCAATCAGGGTGCTGTAATTTGTGTCTCTGTCAAGTATTAGACACATCTGATTCCATTGTTTAATCATCACAACAACTTCAAGGCAAGAGAGGCTTCTCTTAAACCTTTTTTTGTGCCTTGAACCTCTGGACCCTTTTTCAGAATAGTTTTCAAATACAGGCAATAAAAAATAAAATTACGGGGCTTCCCTGGTGGCGCAGTGGTTGAGAGTCCGCCTGCCGATGCAGGGGACACGGGTTCGTGCCCCGGTCCGGGAAGATCCCACATGCCGCGGAGCGGCTGGGCCCGTGAGCCATGGCCGCTGAGCCTGCGCGTCCGGAGCCTGTGCTCCGCAACGGGAGAGGCCACAACAGTGACAGGCCTGCATATCACACACAAAAAATAAATTAAAAAAATAAAATAAAATTACAGAGGAAACCAATTAGTTTAAAATACAGTTTTTATAAAACTAAAACACATGATAGAGTAATGTATGTGCCTCATTATTAATACATTAAGTATTGAGATCTGGCAAGTCTAAAAACTATAATTTTTAAGTAGATGAACATAAATGATATGTAGAGATATTGTAAATATCTGTAATTGCAGAGAACTGTAATGTGATATGAAAATACCTGTGATTTCTACTGCTGACAGTTACGGGCTACTAACACCACTGTGATTTTTTGCCTATGTTCATAACTGAAGGGCATGCTAGATTTCAGTTAGAGATTAGTGAAAATAAAAATGACTTTTTTTTCCTATCCAAGTCCATGGACCCCCTGTATTCCATTCACAATTCCCTTGGCAGTCTATGATTAAGGTAAATTCTTTCATTCCCAATTTACAGATGAGGAAACAGGAGTTCAGAGAAGTTAAGTAAATTTTCAAAGATCACAGAGTAAGTGAAAGAGCTAGAACTCTTTCAGAAGCACTGTTTGCCTCTAAAGCTTGTTCTGTTTTCACTTTAGCAGCGCTTCTCAATCTTTAACGAGCATGTAATCACTTGGGAACCTTGTTAAAATGCATAGTCCTATGCCCCACCCCTAGTGATTCTAATTCGGAAGATTTGTGGGGGGAGTGTGAGAGTCTGCGCTTCTAAACTAGCTCTCCAGTGACACTGTTGCTGCTGGTTCTGGGACTGACCACACTGCACTTCCCACTGATGATTTGACTCCTGGAGGAGAAAGAGATAACCCTGGCTATCTTGACCTGAAGGTCAGAGTGCCTTCTCGGTCAGGACCTGCGGGTGTAAGCTTGCTCTCACCATCTCCTTTTGCTCTCTCTTCCCCCTTCTGCTAACCATCTCTCCTTAAGCTGCCTGCTCGTCACATGATTCCTCTCTAGGCTCCCCCAGAATTCCATTTTAAGCTGGCTTCACTTAGATAAAAATGCTGTGGGAAAAGGAGAGGCCCCAGGGTGATTAACCTGTCAGGCCGTGGGGACGGCCCTGCCAGCAGCTCCCAGAGTCCCTCCCACACCACCTTTGGACCTCAGTCCTGCCGCCTTCCCGAGCTGTGCTCCTGCTGAGCCCGTGTAGACAGGCTGAGACACACAGGGTGCGTCTAGCGCAGGGATGCTCAACCTTGGCTGGACATGGAAATACCAGAGGGGCTTTAAAAAAGTGTTGCCTGGCTCCCACTCCAGAAAGTCTGATGGTCTGGGGTACTGCCTGGACATCAGGAGTTGTAACAGCTACAGAGGTGATTCCAAGAAACAGCCAAAGTGGAGAATCACTGACTTAGTGAAAAGAAATCGGTTATGTGCACAGTTGTGGAGTTATGCACCAGGCACCATGCTTGATGTTTTACACATATCACTTTATTTCATCCTCACCGCAATTGTGTGAAGTGAAACGATCCCCATTTTACAGATGAGGAAACTGAGGACTCATAGAGGCTATATAACTTGTCCAAAGCCACACAGCAAGTAAGTATATGAGTCAGAATTTAAATCTTTATACAACTTTATAAAGTTGTATAAAGCTGACTATAAAGTTATATGAGGATTTTCCACTGGGGGGTGGGGGGGTGGATGGGGGTTGGTGCCCCTGACCCCCGTTGTTCAGCGGTCAACTGTATTGCTATTCATTATTTTTAAAGATCCACTTATTGTTGTAATATCTGTATAGTACTTGAAATAAAAAACCAGCAAAGCCAAAGAGATAGGCAAGTAAAATTGAACATTTTTGGAAAAGCTACCGTGTACAGGCACTAATCTGGTATATCTGTAACTATGAAATCATTAAACTCCCCAAATTACCCTCTGAGGTACATATTATTATACGCATTTTATGGGTCAGGAGACCAAAAGAGAGGCTACAAAACTTTGACCAGGTCACTCTGCTAATAGAAAGTGGATCAGGGATTTATTTACACTTAGGTCTATGTGCTGCTTCTATAGATTCCATGCTCCTTAAAGAACAGTGAATCCAAGTGGCTCAGAAAAGGCTGTGTCTTGCCCAGGCACACAGCTCATTAGCTGCAAAGCTACAGGACCAGAGCCCATGACTTCAGTCCCTAAATTACAGGAACTCAGGTGTGTTCTTTGAGAAAAACTGCCATCTTCAAACATATTTTTGAAAAAGCACAAAATTCTCAAATAAATCTTTATGGGGTAATTTAAGTTAGACATGCAGTGTTATCAGAAAATGCCCTGATAATACGAAGAAAATAACGAAGATTTGTGGTCCTCTCCCCTCTGAAAGCACTTTGGATGGGAGAATACAGTTTCCCAAGGGGCATCGGCATAAATATTAGCAGCAGGAAGAGAAAGACTAGGTACCATCCTCCTCTGAAAGCGGATCAAACTGGTAACATGAGTGGGTGTGTCTGCTTAGTGGAGTGGTTGGAGAACAAGACCAAAGATGACTCCATGTCAAGTGAAAACATCTTCATATAGAGCCAAACATGTGCAGATCCCATTAGAGCAATGCAGCTCAGTTGCAGGTGCTACCTGGCAGCTCTGCACCTGGCTCTGTGAAACACACTAACTGGCTTCAAGGTTTAGTCGGACACCTGATTGGCTGGGCTGTAAAGGAAAATTTTAAACACAGCAGCGTGGTAGGTTTGCAGCCTGGAGCCCGTGCAGAGCATTCTATGCGTAATGGAGTATGTGCTTGACATTGGCGAACTCATACACCAAGCCCCAGAGAGAAAATTTAAAATAATGCAGTATTACCCAAGACAGATTCCAGTGAATAGAAGATCTCCCAGTCACCTGCAAAATGAAGCAACAATTCATGCCTGGAGCTGGAAATAAAAAATTTAGCTTCAAAGCCCGTGCTATTAGGCCATGGGTGAGAAAGTTTGCCCATTTACAAAACAGCAAGGTTCAGTGCTCTGGTGACTCTGTGCAAAGGCAGAATGGCTCTTGGATGAAAAAAATCAATGTTGCTCTTCCTCGCAAAAATATGAATAATGCCCTGAACAAACACCTCTCTCCAAGGAGTCCAGAGCATTCAGTGCATTCTCTCCATTGGTTCCCATTCCTTTCTCATTAGTCTCATTGTCTCCCTCCGTGGGCAAGCAGGTGGGTGGTATTCCAGAAGGAGAAAGCAAGGCGAGGCAGGCTGGGGAGCTGGGCTTGGACCCGCAGCTCACGGATGGTCTGGGAGGAATCTCACCCAGGCGCCCCGAGGCTGCGAGGGTCCTGAGGTGTCACTGGTGCAAGAGTGAAAAAGAGGCCAAGAATAGGAGAGGACAAAGCCGACGGGCTCACTAAGAGAAAGAGAAACGTTCACTGCCATTGTGGATTTCTAACCCCCAGACAGCAAAGACCAAAAGCTGTTTTAGGCTAAGGCAGCCTTGGGAACAAAATTGGTGGTGTTGCGGGTTGGATGGGGGGTGCACAGCCTAGAATTACGTAGAGTCGACTGCCACACATCCCCTCATTGAATCCAGAAAGTCGGAACCCATATTGTAACTGAACACTAAAAATCGTTAAACCTCTTTTGGTTGATTGATTTGTCCCCCGAAGCCAATTTATACCCTGGTAATCACACCACTGCCCAAGAATGACGCTCTGTGCAGTTACCGCCTGACCGGCTGACCTCCACTAACGAGGTGTTCGCGCCTCCAGATATTTCTGGTCAGTTTAGCCCGACTGTTCTTTCCCCAGGGGTAACTGTCAGCCAGGCTTTGGGGGAAAACATCCTACTCCCTTGATATTAAGAAATACAAGAGGCCCTCAGACCTACTGACACCAGACACCACTCAGAGCCCCGAGGGAAGAAGCTATAAGGACAGAGCATTCCTGAACCACACGCCAGACCCTAGGAACCGCCCTTCAGGCATTATGGCTCTATTAAAAAATTAATGCAAAAAGGAAGATGGTAACACATTAAAGTCATCCATTTGTTGTTGTATTTCCACAGAGTAATATGGAGGGCATAGCTGCTTCACACATATCTTGAGCAAAAAATTCAAATTAATAATTTCATTATTTGCATACTTTCCGGTTTTCTCTGATTTTCCTCTTCATTACGTTTCTTAAAATTTAACATCACACACGCCCTACGTATGCTTGCAGTTTTCATATCACGGTAAATATGTCCTCAATTATGTCTGTAGAGGAAACCGATGTTCCATACGTAAATCCCATTAACAGAGTCAAATATAACAGACTCACTGCGTGATTCTGTATATTGTTCTTAATTCACCAGACTGCTGTGAAAAACATGTTCCTCCCCTGACGAAACAAGATCCAAGCTCGCGTTTGATGGTAAACAGACTCTTCATGTTATGTTGGCCCAACATTGTCAGTCCTCCTTTCTCTACCGACTTGAAAACACTTGATCACAGGACAGTCTCATGACAGCATGAGTGATGGCAACACACACTGTACCCTCTGAAGGTCTAACTGGCCTTGAAAGAAAAGATAATTAAGATGTGACCATTCCCCAGAGCACGGTGTGTGTGGGGAGATGATGAAAGGGTAGGAGACGAGAAACAGAGGGCACGACCCTCCATACTCTCCCCCTGTTAGACGCTGGAAACTGAACAGTGGCCTTATTCTCCACTTACCCCAAGTACGGGATCCTGGCATGTGTGCAGACATTCAATGACATATTCCAGGGGTGACAGTTGGGTTGTGTCAGCATTTCTATTACCAATGCTTATGTTTAGCGTTCTTTATGCAGTCGAAAGTGCTGTGGGTCAAAAATTGACATGAAGATACCTCAGGCAAAAAACAACCAAACAAACCCAGGAAGCAGTCACTTTCTCTGGCATTTGCATTAGAAGATAAATACAAAAATCAATTTTAAAGCACTGTTGGGCTGATTTCTATTTTTTTCCCTTGCTTATTTTGGTATGAGAGGTGAAAACCCAAGTTTCATTAAAGGCTTCTGAGAAAATCCACATGTCTATGATTTTGGTTTCTGACAGCTGCCTTTAGAAGTGATGCCATCAATACTGTGTCCTGAGGGACAAAGGGGCAGAGCATCTCCCCCAGCATGGAGGTCTAAAAAGAAATTAGAGCAGGGCCTGTACGAGGGCTCACAGGGCAGATGAAGTTACATAACACATAAGGTTAGTGTCTTTCCTTCAAGAGTTGTACAACGGAAAAAATTTAAATTCAATTTTAGCAAGTCAGCTTTAATTTTAATTGTATTTGGAAAACTAAATACATAGAAGTATCTTAGAGTTTATCCTTTACAATTTTAAAGCAAAACAAACATGGCAGTATTTATTATTATTTTCACAGATCGGGTTTAAAAAAAAATCTGTTTACGACGGGAAAAAAAGCCCAACAAAAATACAGTATATAAGTGAGTACAAAATGCAGTGGAACAGAATGCAAATTGAATACCTAAGTACCAAGAAACTGAGGAACAAAGCATACATCAGGTCCGAGGGGGGTCAATTAGGGAAGGCTGCATTTCTGTGTGTACACGCTGCTCTTTCTGCAACACTGCTATCCAACATTCCAGGCCAGCCTGGGAGATGCAGACTGTGCAAATATAGTCTGACATCTCACCACCAGAGGAAAACTATTATTAGATATTTTCATCCTACTCCAGAGGCATGGAAGCCAAAATGTAAAGTTTCTAAAGTCAGCTCTTGGTTATCCACATTCATAGATGGAAACAGCAAAAGCAAGAGTAGATAAATGGAAAGATCGATGAGTTGGCTTTGGAATGCACTTATTTTTTGAATATAGGTACATCTATGTTCATGGAACTCACAAGTCTGCTATTAATATTATAATCATGAGGAGGTAGAAATCTCCAAGAGTTAATCCTTTTCACCACTTGATTAGAGCAGGTGAAAGAACAGAGAGTTACGTGACAACCTTAAAGACCCAGTCTTACAGGAATAAAGACACAGACCTACTAGAGAATGGACTTGAGGATACGGGGAGGGCGAAGGGTAAGCTGTGACAAAGTGAGAGAGAGGCATGGACATATATACACTACCAAACGTAAGGTAGATAGCTGGTGGGAAGCAGCCACATAGCACAGGGAGATCAGCTCGGTGCTTTGTGACCGCCTGGAGGGGTGGGATAGGGAGGGTGGGAGGGAGGGAGATGCAACAGGGAAGAGATATGGGAACATATGTATAACTGATTCCCTTTGTTATAAAGCAGAAACTAACACACCATTGTAAAGCAATTATACTCCAATAAAGATGTAAAAACAAAAAAAAAGACCCAGTCTTAGGTTGGTGACTACAGTTCTATGGGTTCTATTAGACAACGCTCTGTGCAAAATTTAATTTTGGAATCTGGCATAAAAGCATGGCTTGAACCAATAACCCAGTCCACACTTGGGAATACTGGAAAGCAATTTTCAAAAATTCTTCTGTGCACTCAATTTCCTTTCAAATGCAAGTTACCTCTTTTTATTTCAGTTCTCTCTCTTTTTAACCTTAATTTTTTCATTGCCTCTCTTACTTCTTTCAGTAAATGCAGGCTTCTATTCTCATCTGTATTATACCGAGTAATTTCTCCATTTCTCTCCCCAAGATCTGCTGCTTCACTTTCATGAGCTGTTTTCTGAACCTTGCTCTAGACGTTCTCCTTGAAAGCTCTTACCCAGCAGTGTTTCAAATAAAATCTCAACAAAGTTTCCTCCAGCCACACTCTAAGTCAGAGAAGCTCACACTGCTAAACTCTACGACTGAACTTTCGCTATGAGCGGTCAGATGGACATCCCAGGCTTCTGGAGCAGAAGGAAGGACATTAGGGACTCCTTGCTCATGCCAAGTGACACTGCATCCTGCCATAAACCCAGTTTCCAAATTATAACCCAAGGGCACAGCTGTCAAAAAAGGAGCCGAGAGCCACGCAGGCCCCGTTAATTCTACCATGATTCCTGCACTGTCTACAATTAGTGCAGTAAAGGTAAAGCACATGGGCTTTGGAGTCAAGCCAAACTGGACTCGGATTCCAGTCCCACCTCTTACTAGCTGTGTATTCTTGGCAAAGTTCCTAAGCTCCTCTGAGCCTTTGTCTCTTCATCTCTAAAATGGGCACAGAAATAGCAGCTGCCTCTCAGGGGTGCCATGAAAATTAAGAGGGAGAACGCAGGCAGGCTGCTTGGCACAGCAGTTCCCAACGGCTGATTTAATTGTCCAGGGCATTTGCCCCTCTAAGGTGTGGGGCTAATTTGAAATTTAAGGTTGACATCTAGCCTGAGTGATCACATTCTGCCCATGTGGCACTGAACTCCCTCTTGATGTTGGAGACTGCAAATCTATATCTATGTAACAGTCTGTTCAGACTTAAAACGTTGGCCAGTGCTGCCAGGCACTGCTGAATAGAGCGGAGGGGGACAGGGTTATTACAACAGGAAGAGAAATGAACAGTACTTAATGAACTTCCACTTCAATTGAGCAGGGCTTTTAATAAAAAAAAAAAAAAAAAGGAAGAAAAAGCTTTTTATAAATTCTTTGCTCAGCAACAATAAAAAAAAAGGGAAAAGCGCACTCGGCTGGGAACAGGAGCTACAGAGCTCATAAAAATTATTAGAAGGAACATTTTCTTTGTCTACCATACCCAGCAATGTCACTAGTGGGCAGTGATCCAGATCACTTAGATTCCACCTAAAAAACGAGTCCAGAGAACCTTCTCAACTTTTCCAACTAATAAATCATCTAACCTCCTAATGTGTCTAACTCCACCATAAATAAAATGTTGGCTCCTAATTCATGGCATATTTTTGACAAGTAGATGACACTGACCTAGTGTTAACAGGATATGCTCGTTGGATATGCTCTTTTTCCACTAGGAGGGAGGCTCAGTGCTGACACATTTACTCACTGCCATTACATCCTCCTTGTAGCCAGAGGCCTTTGTCCAGGAGGTGCTGGGCAAGGTGCAGAGTCTCTGTGAATGGTGTGGCTCCCACTGTGCCAAATGAGCTGGCCTCCTAGTATATTTCACTTCTTGCTGCAGCCTCTGTAGCTCATCCTAAGTGGGTTGAGTCATAGAAACTTCATATTTTTTGACATTAAGGGCCTGGCTAATTCATCTTCCCCCACAAACGTCATTAAACTACCTTAAGCTAATTGCCAAATGTGTTTCAGATTCAGCATTAGAAGTTCTTTCAAGGTCCCCCATGACAAGCAGAGGATATCTATACTTGGATAAAGAGTTATTTCTTATGACCCTGCTGGGTAATCACAAGCATACCCAATAATACAACCCTTAATATTTCTTAATTCAAAAGTATCAGGAAAAAAAAAGTTCTCTATATTTAAGAATCTGTTTTGTTCTTCTATTTAGTTTGAGTATACAACACATTTTAAGGATGAACCTATTTTGTATCTTTACTGCCTGATATAGTAAGTATTCAATATTTGCTGAATAACCAAAATGCACTTCAAACTAAATAAAGGAAATGACTTGAAGATTAAATAAAACAATGTCTCCCTGAGTGAACATACTTTTTTCCTTACTAAACTTCTCTCCACTTTTTTTTTTGGTAATTAATTAATTATTTATTTATTTTTATTTTTGGCTGTGTTAGGTCTTTGCTGCTGTGCACAGGCTTTCTCTAATTGCGGCGAGCGGGGGCTCCTCTTCGTTGCGGTGCGCGGGCTTCTCATTGCAGTGGCTTCTCTTGTTGCGGAGTATGGGCTGCAGGCGCACGGGCTTCAGTAGTTGTGGCTCACAGACTCTAGAGTGCAGGCCCAGTATTTGTGGCACATGGGCTTAGCTGCTCCGTGGCATGTGGGATCTTCCTGGACCAGGGATCAAACCTGTGTCCCCTGCATTGGCAGGCAGATTCTTATCCACTGCACCACCAGGGAAGCCCTACTTCTCTCCACTTTTGACTTCATGCTGGAGACTGGCACCATCAACTGTACTGTAAATGGCATTCTGTGCTCCCCTTTAATTAACTGTCTACTTGACTTACACTTTCTCTGGAATCTGGGAAGTAACTGCTTTGTTTTTAAAAGGTCTTTCCTAATCCCTCGGATTGCATCTAAGATGTAAGAATAAACAGAAACGGGCTTCCCTGATGGCACAGTGGTTGAGAGTCCGCCTGCCGATGCAGGGGACACGGGTAAAAAAAAAAAAAAAAAAAAAAAAAAAAAAGAATAAACAGAAACTGCAACATCAATAAAGAATTTAATTAAGAAGAATATGCAATGACAGCAAATACATAAAAGCAATCTTTACTGAAGATAGGTAACCATTCAAATAAGCTTTTTACAGATAATAAGGAGTTGAGTGGGTAGCTGTTTATCCAATTTTATAAGTATTCCGCCTTTTAGAGACTGAGCACCGAATTAATATCTACCTAAAAAAATAGTTGTATCATCTGAAACTACACCAGCTAGTTGAACTTAAATTCTACATTCCTGAAGAATTTTTTAAAGGCAATGCTGGGACTTCCCTGGCGGTCCAGTGGTTAAGACTCCGTGCTTCCAATGCAGGGAGCGTGGGTTTGATCCCTGGTCGGGGAACTAAGATCCCACATGCCACTCTGCGAGGCCAAAACTTAAAAATAAATAAATAAAGACAATGCCTTAACTGATTTGATTAAGGGGGTAAACAATCCAGACCCTGCCCTGCTACATATTAAAGATGGCCCCTCATTCTTTCACAATCCTCTATATCCTCTCCCTTTGAATCTAGGGGGGCTCCATGAAAGACTTTTCCATTAAAACTGCCCGTTTTCAGACCCAGGTTGAGTTGGCAGCTTCTACTTCCTGTCTCTTAGACTGCAGCTGCTGTGGTGTGATGATGCCCTAGTAGCTCCGGGTAGAAACCTCTGTACAAAGGAACTGAGGCTCCAGGCCAACACCCCCGGTTAACCTCCAAACCAACAGCCCCAGCTGATGCTGCATGGAATGGAGATGAGCTGTCTCCACCATGCATTAACCAAACTGCAGATTCAAGAGTCAAATAAATGATTACTGGCACAACAAACCTTAATTCAAGGTATTCTACCAGATGGGACACTGAAAGAAGGAATAATTATATTTTCTGAGCACTTGCTATATGACTAAATGCTTTATACAACCTTATTCCCTATAACAGCCTTTTTAGATAGGATTCTTATTTTCTCTATTTTATAGATGATGCAATTATAAGACTTGCAGATTAATTGCCCAAGATCATGTGATGGGAAGATGGTATTCAAAATCAGATCTGTCTCTTGGGTACGTGCTCAGCAGATAAATGAGAACAGAATGAAGGAAATTCCAAACTAATGCTGGGGACTCAAATTTTCATGAATACAGTACGGAGAAGAAAATGATGTCAATTAACAGGTATGTCCTGAGGGTACCCCAATATTGCTTAGCATAACTTTCAAAATCAGTGGTAACATTTTTTGAAGCACAGTATTCAGAAAACAACAAGTTTTTAGTACTTACAACTTTATGATGTCTACTAAGTGCCAAGTGCTCCACACTAAAGAGGTTACAAAGACAAACGACAAGATTCTTGCTCTAAAGGCTCTTGCACTTTTGTAGAAGAAATAAGTCATGTTACACAAAGAGTTGTTTCACAAGGTACCATAAGTGAGGAATAAAGTGCTGTGGGAATTTATTCATTCATTAAAGAAATATTTATTGGCTGCCAGTGTAGCAGTGACCAAGACAGATACGGTCCCTGCTCTCAAAGAACTGATGATTCATGATATTACTTTTGCTGGAAGCACCAGAAAAGGAAGGATAGAGATTTTAGCTTGGCCTTAAACTATACTGAGGCTTTGGGCATGTGGAGAATTAGGAGGGTTTTTGAGGTACAGGGGTAACAGTGAGCAGAAAAAAAAAAAATACTAAAGCACAAGAAAATTAGGACACACAGGGGGATTTTAAGAACCATATTTCAGTGACTCTAACAATCAATCAATTAAGTCAGCCATTCATAATTTTACGTACCAAAAGAAAACACAGTCAGATTACCCTGGTGGTGCAGTGGTTAAGAATCCACCTGCCAATGCAGGGACACAGGCTCGATTCGTAGTCCGGGAAGATCCCACATACTGCAGAGCAACTAAGCCTGTGCGCCACAACTACTGAGCCTGAGCTCTAGAGCCCTTGAGCCACAACTACTGAAGCCCGTGCATCTAGAGCCCGTGCTCCGCAACAAGAGAAGCCCCCGCAATGAGAAGCCTGCACACTGCAACAAAGAGTAGCCTCTGCTCGCCACAACTAGAGAAAAGCCCGCGTGTAGCAACGAAGGCCCAATGCGGCCAAAAATAAATAAATAAATTTATAAAAAGAAAAAAAGACATAGTTAACATTTACAGCAGTAGCTCTCCACCCAGGGCAATTTTGCCCTCCAAGGAACATTTGGCAACATTCACAAACATTTTTGATTGTCACAACTGAGGGGGTGCTACTGGCCTTTCATAGGTACAGGCCCCTTGTTGCTAATCATCCTACCATGTGCAGGAGAGCTCCCCATAAAGAGAAATTATTCAGCTCAATAAGTCAATATTGCCAACGTTGAAAACTTCCCCACTGGAGAGCTTCAAGATGGAGGAGTTAAGATGTGGAGCTCACCTTCCTCCCAACAAATACATCAGAAATACATCTACACGTGGAACAGCTCCTACAGAACACCTACTGAACGCTGGCAGAAGACCTCAGACTTCCCAAAAGGCAACAAACTCCCACGTACCTGGGTACGGCAAAAGAAAAAAAAGAAAAAACAGAGACGAAAGAATAGGGATGGGACCTGCACCAGTGGGAGGGAGCTGTGAAGGAGGAAAGGTTTCCACACATTAGGAAGCTCCTTCACTGGTGGAGACAAGGGGTGGCGGAGGGGAAGCTTCGGAGCCATGGAGGAGAGCACAGCAACAGGGGTGCGGAGGGCAAAGCGGGGAGATTCCCACACAGAGGATCAGTGCTGACCGGCACTCAGCACCCTGAGAGGCTTTGCTCACCCAACGGGGCGGGCGGGGCTGGGAGCTGCTACTTTAACCCCGTCCTGTCTGGGCAGGAACAGACGCCCTCAGGTGACCTACACGCACACGCAGGGCTAAATCCAAAGCTGAACCCCAGGAGCTGTGCGAACACAGAAGAGAAAGGGAAATGTCTCCCAGCAGCCCCCGAAGCAGTGGACTAAGCCTTCACAATCAACTTGATGTCCCTGCATCTGTGGGATACCTGAATAGACAACGAATCATCCCAAAACTGAGGCGGTGGACTTTGGTGGAACAGACGCCCTCAGGTGACCTACACGCACACGCAGGGCTAAATCCAAAGCTGAACCCCAGGAGCTGTGCAAACACAGAAGAGAAAGGGAAATGTCTCCCAGCAGCCCCAGAAGCAGTGGACTAAGCCTTCACAATCAACTTGACGTACCTGCATCTGTGGGATACCTGAATAGACAACGGATCATCCCACATTGAGGCGGTGGACTTTGGGAGCAACTGCAGGCTTAGGGTTTGCTTTCTGCACCTAATTTGTTTCTATTTTTATGTTTATCTTAGTTTGGTATTTAGTGTTTATTATAATTCGTAGATTTGTTTTTTGTGGTTTGGTTGCTCTTTTCTTCCTTCCCTCCTTACCTCCTTCCTTCCTTCCTTTTTCTTTTTCTCTCCCTCTCTCTCTCGCTCCCTCTCTCTCTCTCCCTTTTCTTCTCAGCCGAGTGGCTGACAGTGTCTTGGTGCTCCAGCTGGGTGTCAGGCCTGTGCCTCTGAGGTGGGAGAGCCGAGTTCAGGAACACTGGTCCGCCAGAGACCTCCCGGCTCCAAATAGCAAACAGCGAAAGCTCTCCTAGAGATCTCCATCTCAATTCTAAGACCCAGCTCCACTCAGCGACTGCAATACAGTCCTACCTCAAGAAACAAGAAACATCTCAAATAAACAACCTGATCTTACACCTAAAGCAATTACAGAAAGAACAAAAAACTGCCAAAGTTAGCAGAAGGAAAAAAATCATAATGATCAGATCAGAAGTAAATGAAAAGGAAATTAAGGAAATGATACCAAAGAGCAATAAAATTAAAAGCTGGTTCTTTGGGAAGATAAACAAAATTGATAAACCATTAGCCAGACTCATCAAGAAAAAAAGGGAGAAGACTCAAGTCAATAGAATTGGAAATGAAAAAGAAGAAGTAACAAATGACACTGCTTTCTCTAGAAGGAATGAATAGCAGAATAACTGAGGCAGAAGAACACATAAGGGACCTGGAAGATAAATCACTGGAAATAACTACTGTAGAGCAGAATAACGAAAATAGAATGGTCTGTGATTAAAAATCTTCCAACAAACAAAAGCCCAGGACCAGATACTTTCACAGGCGAATTCTTTCAAACATTTAGAGCAGAGCTAACACCTATCCTTCTCAAACTTCCAAAACATAGTAGAGGGTAGGAACACTCCCAAACTCATTCTAGGAGGCCACCATCAAACTGATACCAAAACCAGATAGCTGATCTTTCAGCAGAAACTCTGCAAGCCAGAAGGGACTGGCAGGACATATTTAAAGTGATGAAGGAGAAAAACCTGCAACCAAGATGAACCTACACAGCAAGAATCTGATTCAGATTTGATGGAGAAATTAAACCTTTACAGACACGCAAAACCTAAGAGAATTCAGCACCACCAAAACAACTTTACAACAAATGCTAAAGGAACTTCTCTAGGCAGGAAACACAAGAGAAGGAAAAGACCTACAATAACAAACCCCAAACAATTAAGAAAATGGTAATAGGAACATACATTATCGATAACTACGTTAAATGGATTAAGTGCTCCAACCAAAAGACACAGGCTCGCTGAATGGGTGCAAAAACAAGACCCACATATATGCTTCTATAAGACTACTATACATAGAGAATTTTAAAGATGCTACCAGAAAACTACTAGAGGTGATCAATGAATCTGGTAAAGTAGCAGGATACAAAATTAATGCACAGAAGCCTCTTTCATTCCTATACGCTAATGATGAAAAAACCAAAAGAGAAATTAAGGAAACACTCCCATTTACCATTAAAACAAAATGAATAAAATACCTAGGAATAAACCTCCCTAAGGAGACAAAAGACCTGTATGCACAAAACTATAAGACACTGATGAAAGAAATTAAAGATGATACCAACA
>NW_020174268.1:929052-1023820 GCF_003031525.2 Neophocaena asiaeorientalis asiaeorientalis | reverse complement strand
GAGGGGATGGAAAAAGATATTCCACGCAAATGGAAATCAAAAGAAAGCTGGAGCAGCAATTCTCATATCAGACAAAACAGACTTTAAAATAAAGACTATTACAAGAGACAAAGATGGACACCACATAAGATCAAGCGATCAATCCAAGAAGAGATAGAACAATTGTAAACATTTATGCAGGCAACATAGGAGCACCTGAATATATAAGACGAATGCTAACAGCCATAGAATGGGAAATCGAAAGTAACACACAATCATACTAGGGGACTTTAACACCCCACTTTCACCAATGGACAGATCATCCAAAATGAAAATAAATAAAGAAACACAAGCTTTAAATGATACTTTAAACAAGATGGATTTAATTGATGTTTATATTATATAGATCAATGGAACAGGATAGAAAGCCCAGAGATAAACCCACGCACCTCTGGTCAACTAATGTATGACGAAGGAGGCAAGAATACAAAATGGAGAAAAGACAGCCTCTTCAATAAGTGGTGCTGGGAAAACTGGACAGCTACATGTAAAAGAATGAAATTAGAATACTCCTTAACACTGTACACAAAAATAAACTCAGAAGGGATTAAAGACCTAAAGGTAAGGCCAAACACTATCAAACTCTTAGAGGAAAACATAGGCAGAACACTCTATGACATAAATCATAGCAAGATCCTTTTTGACCCACCTCCTGGAGAAATAGAAATAAAAACAAAAATAAACAAATGGGACCTAATGAAACTTCAAACCTTTGCACAGCAAGGGAAACCATAAACAAGATGAAAAGACAACCCTCAGAATGGGAGAAAATATTTGCAAATGAAGCAACTGACAAAGGATTAATCTCCAAAATATAGAAGCAGCTCATGCAGCTCAACATCAAAAAAAACCAAACAACCCCATCCAAAAATGGGCAGAAGACCTAAATAGACATTTCTCCAAAGAAGATATACAGGTTGCTAACAAACACATGAAAGGATGCGCAACATCACTAATCATTAGAGAAATGCAAATCAAAACTACAATGAGTATCACCTCACACCAGTCAGAATGGCCATCAAAAGATCTACAAATAATAAATGCTGGACAGGGTGTGGAGAATAGAGGACCCTCTTGCACTGTTGGTGGGAATGTAAATTGATACAGCCACTATGGAGGTTCCTTAAAAAACTAAAAATAGAACTACCATACGACCCAGCAATCCCACTACTGGGCATATACCGTAAGAAAACCATAATTCAAAAAGAGTCATGCACCAAAATGTTCATTGCAGTTCTATTTACAATAGCCAGGACATGGAAACAACCTAAGTGTTCATCGACAGATGAATACATAAAGAACATGTGGCACATATATACAATGGAATATTACTCAGACATAAAAAAAACCAAAATGGAATTATTATACTGAGGTGGATGGACCTAGAGTCTGTCATACAGAGCGAAGTAAGTCAGAAAGGGAAAAACAAATACTGTATGCTAACACATATATATGGAATCTAAAAAAAAAGAAAAAAAGAAAGAAATGGTTTTGAAGAACCTAGAGGCAGGACAGGAATAAACACGCAGACATAGAGAATGGACTTGAGGACACGGGGAGAGGGAAGGGTAAGCTGGGACACAGAGAGAGAGTGGCATGGACATACATACACTACCAGATGTAAAATAGATAGCTAGTGGGAAGCAGCCACATAGCACAGGGAGATCAGCTCGGTGCTTTGTGACCACAGGCACAGGGTGGGTGGGAGAGAGGCAGATGCAAGAGGGAGGAGATATGGGGATATATGTATAGCTGATTCACTTTGTTATACAGAGAAACTAACACACCACTGTAAAGCAATTATACTCCAGTAAAGATGTTAAGAAAAAAAAAAGAAAAAGAAAACTCCCCCACTACAGGATGTGATAAATTGAAAAATATGTCCAGAATATTAAGAAAGCATTTTAAGATAGATGAAATACAATAGTTCAGCTTATCTGGGATGAACCCAGGGTTGTGAAGGAGTACTAGAAAATAATGCTGGTATTCTGCCTCTGAGTCTCTTTTCTCACTTTTAGAATAGTAAAGTGATGATGACCAGGGCTGTTTTGAGAAAATAATTTAACACGCTGTACATTTCAGGGCCAGGAGTTCCAGACCATGTGTTCATCCCCTGCTTTGGAGAAACCCTGCACTCTAATCAAAGTAACTAATCCATCCCATTTCTGCTACTTGTGACTGATCTCAGGGGAAACGAAAGAGTCACCAATCATATGGTATATCTCATTGTTTTTAAAGCCAAGGTCTATGCTACTTGTGATTCTATGAAGCTCCCCCTGATGCTCAATTTAAAATATTGTTTTCTTTTTTTGAACTTCTTTAGCACTGCCTCTCAAATAGTATTTGTGTGGTTTATCTTTTCCCTAACTGTAAGTCCCTTTGGGTCACGATCCATGACTGGTTCACACCTGTAACTCTCAAGGAACCTTACAGTGCCTCACACGTTACAGGTGGTTAATAAATATTTGTAGAATGAATAATTGAATGAATATACAGTACCAGAAGACTATAATTAAATACAAATCCCTCAGACTTCTCCCAGCTCTTTTCAGGCTTTCCTCACAGGGCTCATTTTGTAAACCTTCAATCATTTTAGTTGCTCTCCAAGTTCTCATGCTTCAGCTCTAGGGTCTCAGGGAGAGCAGAGTTCTTTCCTAACCACTGCTTTACAAAACACCATTTAGTAAATTCAATCAACTTTCAAATCACTTCCCTGGGATGGCAGTCAGTGTTTCGTCTCAAAATATTTAAAGCACCTTACACAGTCAGAGTACTAAATTCCTCTGAGGAAACAAGGGACAACATAAATATAAGCAGCAAGAAACTTTCTACCCATCGCTCACAAATTCCAATTATATTACCGATGATTATACTTGTATGGGGGGTTAGTGGGGGTGGGGTGGGAGGAATTCGGAACTAACAGAAGTCTTAAAATGTATGACTATCAGAAAGAGGAAGAAAATAAGGGGGAAAGATCAGTGATTGAATTTTAACGTGTTCCTCTGAAAGATAAAACAAAGATGGACTGTTCATGTTTTATTATTATATAGCTTAGTAGTGGAAGAAATGATTGTGGTCACTACATGTATGAAAATTATGAAGGTCATGATTTAGATTAACTTGCAGGACATTTTTTATAAGGTCCCCCTTTTTCTCCTTCAGAGTGGTCCTTGAGCATCAATCAATGTTTGGTGGCTGCTTCTAGCAAGTCTTTTGCTTCATTAATTTTGGTTGCTAAGTAAGGAGATCCACCTGAGAGGACAAAGAAAAGTAAATGGATTAAAACACACTTCATTATTGACAGTTTTTAAAGTCTCAAGTGAAATATAATACTTATGGAGTACAGACTTAGAGTCACTGTGCCCTAAAATAAAATTGTCAGTTCTTTTTTAGAGTTCTTCACAATGAATTACTGCTAATGCAAAGAGCAAGAGGAAAACTGAGGTGAATTTCAAATTCAGAATCATTATAAATCACAAACAGACGCTTTTTGACATACAAAAATACTGGCCCCAGAACTGTCACGTTAAAGCTATTTAAGCACCATACGCCTTCTAACTTGTAGCCCCGAGCACTCTCACTGCTTAACACTAGAACTAACAATCATATCACAGTTCACCAGTCCCTTTGTGTTTGTTTTTATTTTTTTTCTCCCCTTGAGTACAAATGATCTATAGCTGTTGAAAACATCATAAGACCTCAGTAGCTCACAACAAACCAAAAACATCTAGATAGCACTGGTGTGTATATTGTCCTGACTTTATCCAGGCCTTTTACTGATATCATACCACCCACTTTAAAAAGGAAAAAGAAAAAAAAAAAGGCGGTGGGGGGGAAGAAAGCGGGGAAACGGAACAGCATAAGGGCAATGCTGAAGGAGCTATATTTAGTTTTTTACCCTTGAAGATATCACTGACATTTTCACATCAAGATCTGAATCACTATAAACACTTACGGATTACATCACAGAGTGCCCTTGAATATACAATAAGAATTACAAATGAAATTGATGCAAGTTTCCATATGCACTTGACTCTGAAATAAACTGACGTCAGGATTATCTTTGAAAATGATCTCAGAATTAGGTAATGTCAATCTTGGTAACAAGCTGGTTAAATTTTGAGAGTTACCAATGTAATGCCAGGCATCCTGTATATCCTCAACAACTACCGAAATATTAATTGAACTCAAACATAACCTTTAATTGATTGATATGAATTCTGGATATTTAAATCACTGGCCATAACATGCTCATTTAGCAGAAAGAAAAAAAATCAAAGGCATGGAAGATCGAAAGTCTCATTAAACATTATATTTATTGATGGCAATGTTAGAGGAAAAAAATTGACAGTTTATTCAGAATAACACTGAATTACCCTTCACCCTCTTTTAATGAGGGGGACACTGGACTTCTCAATTATGTGCATGGCAGAAACTTTGGGTTCGGCACTCATTCTACCTTCCTAAAACTTGGAAAAGGCCCTAAGCCTAAAACTACGATTCCTATATTCTCTTCAAGTAGTGTTTGATTCAAATTAGGATCTATCAATGAGAGGCAGTCTTGTGAGATTTGAAAGGCTAAAGAGAAAGGTTTTCTTGCTGGG
Organism: Neophocaena asiaeorientalis asiaeorientalis; assembly: GCF_003031525.2. Lineage (NCBI taxonomy): Eukaryota > Metazoa > Chordata > Mammalia > Artiodactyla > Phocoenidae > Neophocaena > Neophocaena asiaeorientalis. The sequence goes on along the minus strand of NW_020174268.1, from coordinate 1,019,177 downwards.
CCTCTTTGTTACTGCTGCTAGCAAGTGAAATCATGGTGTAGTGATGGCCTCAGCTGTGCTTTCCTTACAGTTCTAGTGGCAGTCCATGAGGTAGTCAATGAGTAGCTCTCCTGACAGCAGTTCTGTAATTACTAGGGGAGCCATTCTTGTAAGCCAAGTCTAAAATGTACTCCTTTAGACCTTCCAACAATTTGTAACCATTCATTCCCTGCACTAAATGCTCTCCTGCTTAAAATCTCTGGTTTCTGGCACTGAATCTTGACTAATATAAAATATATAGGATACATATCCTTTATTTAATGGAAACAATACAGTCTTGAATCTTTCGATCCTGCTCAGGTTTCTTGGGGGAATCATCTGGATTCCATTTAATTAGAATACTCACCCTCTGGGCTTCCCTGGTGGCGCAGTAGTTGAGAATCTGCCTGCCAATGCAGGGGACACTGGTTCGAGCCCTGGTCTGGGAAAAGCCCACATGCCGTGGAGCAACTGGGCCTGTGAGCCACAATTACTGAGCCTGTGCTCTAGAGCCTGTGTGCCACAACTACTGAAGCCTGTGCTCTAGAGCCCACGAGCCACAACTACTGAGCCCACCTGCCACAACTACTGAAGCCCACGCGCCTAGAGCCTGTGCTCCGCAGCAAGAGAAGCCACCGCACCACAACGAAGAGTAGCCCTCGCTCACTGCAACTAGAGAAAGCCAGCACATAGCAACGAAGACCCAACGTAGCCAAAAATAAAAAAATAATAAATTAATTTAAAAAATTTATCGAAAAACTAACACTGGATATACATTGACCTCAACGAAGTTTGATGACACTATCAATTCATACTGTCCAAAAATAACTGGGGCTCAGCAAGCCCACGATCAAAACCACTGTGATGAGCATAGTAACTAGGCATTATTCTAATATAGTATTTTATTTGGTTCCTCCAACTACCCTTTGTAGTTGCTCAATTCTTATTTTCATTACATAAAGAAAACTGAATCACAAAAAAGTTTAGCTACTTGCCCAACACTAGCCACAGAGTTAAAATGAGGTGGAGTCAGGATTCCCAGGAATCCCACACCACACTGTCTCTCACTCTCTTTACAAACTTCTTTGCTTATTAAATTCCTACCATGTTAAACATTTGGTTGTTATAAACCTTTTCTACTTTCTTCAAGCCGGTAACCCCATCCCAGGTCCTCTTCCTTCTTAGGAAGATTGAAATCATGCCTTGTGGTTTACTTTTAAAGTATATGTCTATGTACTCATTACATAATAAATACGTTGAAGAGCAATCATGTCTTAGATCTCTCTGTATTATCAGCACAGCTCTGAGTACACAGAAGGGAGTGGAGACGTGTCCTTGATGGGGAGAAGGAAGTGGTGAATCACTATTCCCTTACTTTCTTGCATCAAGTACCAGTTTCAGAAAAGTAAAATCACTCCAGAGAGACAGAAAACAGGATAAACAAGTGTGTTACGAGTGGGTGCTTTAAAAATAAATACCTGCAAAACATCTGGGTAAAACAATCCTAACCAGCACAAGAGAAAATAAGCAAATATTCTACAACTAACAATTGTTACAAAGTTATGTACAGGCATACCTTGTTTTCTCATGCTTTGTTTTATTGCACTTTGTAGATAGAGTCTTTTACAATTGAAGGTTTGCAGCAACACTGTGTCAAGTAAGTCGTATCAGTGCCATTTTTACAACAGGCTTATTTTTTAATTATGGTATGAACATACATTGTTTTTTAAATATAATGCTATTTCACACTTAACAAACAACAGTACAGTGTAAACATAACTTTTGTATGTACTGGGAAACCAAAATATACGTGTGACTTGCTTTATTGCAGTATTTGCTTTATTGGAGTGGTCTGGAACTGAACCTAGTATCTTTGAGGTATGCCTGTATAATTTATTACTAATGTGAGTTTCACAGAAAGTACACCAATGTGAGGATTAAGAATATATAAGTTCCTTTTTTCCTTGGGTCTTCCTTATGCAGATCCATATATTCCTTAACTCTCGTTAAAACTTATGAATGTCTACATCCCAAATCTGTAAGACAGAAGTAAGAAGTATTGCCATCTGCTGATTTGAAGGGCTCTTAAAAGCCACCCACCCTTCTTAAAAGAAAGATGTTAAAATCACATTGAAGCACATAGGAGACTGACGTCTCTGAACTTCAGATAAGTTCCAGTGATCTGCTCCCCAGTGAAACTGGTGAAAACTATATAATAACCCCCAACCATTTGTAACCTCTAGAAACGATCTTAAAAACAAAAAGAAAAAAGAAAAATCTACTAGAGAAGATCTATGAGAAGTCAGTAGGAATCTGTGGTAAACGGCTCCCTCCTATTCCCCTCCCAGCTCAGCAAGGCAGAGACTCCATGCTGGACTGCTCTAAAAGGAACACAGGCCTCCATCTCTCCCCAGCTCCTGGACAGAGGGCTTTCTTTCTGGGAGGAGCAGGACGGACCTTCGTATTTCTCTTCCTACTCGCAGTTGCCTGGTGCTGAGCCTCGGTCACAGGAAAGTGGAACAGAGGCTCTACCGTGGACATGGCTCCCTTAGAATAAATACTGGGACCTCAACAGCTCTTTTCCCAGCCCACAAGGCATGGTGGTTTCACACCAGGATAGGCAAGCTGAGAAGACCTCTGGCTACTTCACTAAAACCATCCAGCCAGTTAATAAACAAATAATAATAACAAGCTAGCCTGGGGGGTGGGGGGTGGCAAACCAATACCCAGAGCTGCTATAATACATAATCTAAAATATTCAGTTTCCAACAAAATATTTCAGGGCATGTAAAGGAACAGGCAAGTATGACAGTATGACCCATACACACATCATGAAAAAAGTAGCAACAGAAACTATCTCTGAGAGGGACCAAATTCTGGATTTATGGAAAAAGTTTCCAAAGTAGTCATTATACATTCACAGAACTAAAATTAAAAAAAAAATCACTAGAGGGGCTCAAGAGTAGATTTGAACTGGCATAAGACAGAATGAGCAAACTTGAAGATACAATGATTGCGATTATGCAAACTGAAGATCAGAGAGAAAAAGGAAAGAAGGAGAAAAAACCAGAGCCTCAGAGAAATGTGGGACATCATAAAATCCATAAAAGTACATGAAATGGGAGTACCAGGAGAGGAAAGGAGAAAAAACAATCTTTAAAGATATACTGGCTAAAAATTTCCCAAGTTTATTGAAAAACAATAACCTACACATCCAAGAAGCTCAACAAACTCCAAGTAGGATAAATTTAATAAGGCCTAAAACACACATCATTAAAACATGCTAAAAGTCAAAGACAAGGAGAAAATATGGAAGGTAGCATTAAATTAATTAAAAAATGAGGCCAGTAGACTGAGGTGGCTTTAATGCCTTAGTAGACTACATAATCAAATTAAAACCTAAGGCTATAAATCTCTCCACATTAAGAAATTAAAACCTGAGTACAACTAATCACAAACAGCCAACTAGACTTTTCCAAGTAAAGCAAATGCTTATGCTACAGCCAACCAAATAATTTTCTTGGTTTGATTTGGCCTCTTCTCTATAAAAATCTTTCCACTAGAGGGCTCCTAACCACTTTCGGACTGGTGCTGCCCAATTCAATTTTTGCTCAAACGAACTCTTAAAATTTTTAATATGCCTCAGTCTATCTTTTAACAGTAGCAAGAGAAAGACAGTGTGACACTTATAAAGGAACCCAATAACATAAAAAGCTAACTTAGCAGAAAAACAATGGAGGCCAGGAAGGCAGTGGTATAACATAAAGTCCTCAAAGAGAAAACTGTTGACCAAGAATGCTATACATTCAGCAAAGCTGTTATTCAGAAATGAAGGTGAAATAAACACTATCCTAGATAATCAAAAACTGAAAGAATTTACTGTTAACCGATCCACTTTAGAAGAAATACTAAAGGAAATTATTTAGGCTGAAAGAAAGTGACCTCAGATGGTAATCTGAATTTACATATACAAAGAGCACTAGTAAATGTAACTGTGTAATTATAAAAGACAATATAAATGCCTATTTTGCTTTCTTCTCTTAACTGATTGAAAAGGTAACTGTAAAAAAATATGCATAAAATGCACTGTTTGGTCTGTAACACAGAAATATAATACATGCATAATACACATGCTAGTAACAGCACAAAGGTGTATAGGAACAAAGCTGTTATAGATTAAGAAAATAACAGCAGACAGTAATGATTCTAACAATGTACTGTTCAGCTTGTAACATTAGTACATGTTATGTGTATAACAATAATACCACAAAAGGGGGAAAATGGGAATAGAGCTATATAGAAGTAATATTTCCATATATATTATAAGAATTAAGCTAGTATAAATCTGAAGCTGATTCTGAGAAATTAAGATGTATATGGTAAACCCTAGAGCAATCACTTTTAAAAACCCGCAAGAATAATGAAATAATAAAATCAAAATACTACATTAGAAAATATTCAGTGCAAAAGAAAGCAATAAAGGAAGACTAACAGAGGGTAAAAAAGACATGACATTGAAAACAAAAAGCAAATGCAGGGACTTCCCTGGTGGCACAGTGGTTAAGAATCTGCCTGCCAATGCAGGGGACACAGGTTCAAGCCCTGGTCTGGGAAGATCCCACATGCTGCAGGGCAACTAAGCCCGTGAACCACAACTACTGAGCCTGCGCTCTAGAGCCTGTGTGCCACAACTACTAAGCTCACTCACCACAACTACCGAAGCCCATGCACCTAGAGCCCATGCTCCGCAACAAGAGAAGCCACCGCAATGAGAACCTCACACATCGCAATGAAGAGTAGCCCCTGCTCACTGCAACTAGAGAAAGCCCACACACAGCAACAAAGACCCAATGTAGCAAATAAATAAATATTTTTTAAAAAGCAAATGCAGACATAAATCCAACTATATCAATAATAAAATTACATGTGAACGGAATAAACAATCCAATCTGTCATTAGGTTGTCAGGTTGGATTAAAAAAACATGATCCAACTAAAGGCTGTTTACAGGAGACAGACTTTAGATTCAAAAACACAAATAGATTGAAAGTAAAAGGATGGAAAAAGAGGTATCATGAAACACCAACCACAGACAAACTAGAATGGCTATACTCATGAGACAAAATAGAGTTTAAAACAAAAAAGTGTTCCTATAAATATATATGCTCTTAACAACAGAGCACCAAAATATATGAAATGAAAACTAAGAAAAATGAACAGAGAAACAGACAATTCAACAATAAGAATTAATGCCCCACTTTCAATAATGGATAGAACAACTAGACAGAAGATCAACAAGGAAGTAGAAGACTTGGACAACACTTAAAACCAACTAGACCTAACAGATATCTACAGAACACTCCACCCAACAACAGAATATACATTCTTCTCAAGTGCACATGGAACATTTTCTAGGAGAAACCATATGATAGACCATAAAACAAACCTCAATAAATTAAAAGGATAGAAACAATACATTATGTTCTCCAACCACAATTGAATGAAATTAGAAATCAATAGCAAGGACAAATTTGGGAAATAAATACTTACAGGCCATAGCTTAAGTAGTGCTTAGAGAGCAATTATAGTTTTAAGTTCCTGGGTTAAAAAAGAAAAAAGATCTAGGGACTTCCCTGGTGGTCCAGTGGCAAAGAATCTGCCTTCTGATGCAGGGGATGTGAGTTTGATCCCTGGTCTGGGAACTAGGTTCCCACATGCCACAGGGCAGCTAAGCTGCATGCCACAACTACTGAGCTCTCGCGCTGCAAAACTAGAGCCCACGTGCTCTGGAGCCCGCGCACCACAACTACAGAGCCCATGAGCCCTGGAGCCTGTGCACCACAACTAGAGAGAGAAAACCCACATGCCACAACTAGAGAGAAGCCCATGTGCTGCAATGAAGAGCCTGCGCACCACAACAAAAGACCCCACGTGCCGCAACGAAGATCCTGCCTGCCTCAACTAAGACCCGATTCAGCCAAAATAAATGAATGAATAAATTAAATTAAATAAAAAAGAAAAGAAAAAAAGATCTCAAATCAATAACCTAAACTTCAACCTTAAGACACTGGAAAGAGAAGAGCAAACTAAACCTAAAGCAGGAAGAAGAAAGGAAATAGTAAAAATTAAAACAAAAATTCATGAAAGAGAGAATAGAAAGACAACAGGGAAAATCAACCAGCCCAAAAGATGGTTCTTTGAAAAGAAGTCCTTAGCTTGTTGATCAGCAAAACAAACCTCTAGCTTGTCTGACCAAGAAAAAAAGAAAACAGATTCAAATTACTAGAATCAGAAATCAAAGAGAGGACATTACTATCATACCTTGCAGAAATAAAAATAATTATAAAGGAGTACTATAAATAACTATTTCAACATATTAGAAAACATATATAAAATTAGACAAATTTCTCAAAAGACACAAATTACTGAAACCGTCTCAAGAAAAAATGGACAATCTGAATAGATCTATTACAAGTGAAGAGACAATCAGTAATCAAAAAACTATGCAAAGAAAACCCAGGTCTAGATGGTTTATAGAAGGGGAGGGAATGCTTCCTAACTCATTTTACAAGGCCCATATTATCTTGATAACAAACCAAACAAAGACATCACAAGAAAACTATAGATCAATATTTCTTATGAATGTGAATGCAAAAAACTCAACAAAATACTAGCAAACTGAATCTAGCAACATACTAAAAAAATTTTGTACACCATGACCAAGTGGGATTTATCCCAGGGATGAAAGATTGGTTTAACAGCTGAAAATCAATTAATGTAACCCACTACATCAACAGAATAAAAAGCAAAAAACAAAAATCACATAATAACCTGAATATGTACAGAAAAAGCATTTGACAAAAACACTCAACAAACTTAGAAAGTAACTTCTTAACCTGACAGAGGGCATCTATGAAAAACCCACAGCTAATACCCCACTTAATGGGGGAAAGATTGGGTGCTTTTCCATAAGATCAGAACCAAGACAAGAATGTCCCTGCTTACAACTTCTTCTCAACATTGTACTGAGCTTCTATTCAGGGAAATTAGGTAAGGAAAAGAAATAAATTGTATCCAGATTGGAAAGGAAGAAGTAAAACAAACTCTATTCATAGACGACATAGTTTTACATATAGAAAACCCTAATGAACTTACCAAAAAAACTACTGGAATAAACAAGTTCAGCAAGGTTGAAGGATATAAGATCAATATATAAAAATCAATGATATTCCTATACATTCACAATGAATAATTCAAAACTGAAATTAAGAAAATAATTCTAGGGACTTCCTTGGTGGCCCAGAGGTTTAGAATCCACCTGCCAGTGCAGGGGACTGGGTTCTAGCCCTGGTCTGGGAAGATCCTACATGCCACGGAGCAACTAAGCCCGTGAGCCACAACTAATGAGCCCGCACTCTAGAGCCCACGAGCCACAACTACTGAGCCGGCGCTCTACAGCCCTCAAGCCACAACTACTGAAGCCCGTGTGCCTAGAGCCCATGCTCCGCAACAAGAGAAAACACCACAATGAGAAGCCCGAGCACCACAACAGAGAGTAGCCCCCACTCGGTACAACTAGAGAAAGCCCGCGTGCAACAACGAAGACCCAATGCAGCCAAAAATAAATAAATAAAATATAATAAAAAAAGGAAAATAATTCTATTCACAACAGTATCAAAAAGAATAAAACACTTTAGAACTACAAAATATTGGTGAAAGAAATTAAAGAAGATCTAAATAAATGGAAAAACATTCCACGTCCATGGATCAGTAGGTTTAACGTTAAGGTGGCAATACTCCCTAAGCTGACTTACAGATTCAGCACAATCTCTATGAGAATTCCAGTTGACTTGTTTGTAAAAACTGACAAGCTGATTCTAAAATTCACATGAAATTGCAAGGGACCCAGAATAGCCAAAACAATCCTATAAAAAAGAATAAAGTAAGAGGAGTCACACTTCAAAAATTTAAAGACTTGGGGCTTCCCTGGTGGCGCAGTGGTTGAGAGTCCGCCTGCCAATGCAGGGGACACGGGTTCGTGCCCCGGTCCGGGAAGATCCCACATGCCGCGGAGCGGCTGGGCCCGTGAGCCATGGCCGCTGAGCCTGCGCCTCTGGAGCCTGTGCTCCACTACGGGAGAGGCCACAACAGTGAGAGGCCCGCGTACCGCAAAAAAAAAAAAATTAAAACTTATTACAAGGTAAAGGTTATCAAGACAGTGTGGTACTGGCACCAAAGACAAACATACAGATCAACGGAACAGAACTGAGGATTGGGAGATGGGGTGCCGGTAGAGCTAAAGGATGATAGAGTTTCCTTCTGAGGTGATGAAAATGTTCTAAAATTGACTGTGGTAAAGGTGGTACACATCTGTAAATATACCAAAAACTACTGAATTGTACACTTTAAATGGATGAATCATATGGTACATGAATTGTATCTCAATATAGCTATTTTAAAACAACAGACAGAAGGCTCTGAAGAATACTTTGAGTCTGATTCAGTTTATCAGATCCTTACAGAGAATCACAGAAACCTAGGGTTGGAAGAATCTTAAAGGGTTCTTACCTGTTACACAATACATGAACACCTCCTATTACATCACCAACAAACTGTCCTCCAACAGTTTTCAATCTCAGATTACCTTTACTGCTTTGCTTGAACATCAGTTTTTCCACTGCTGTAGCTCCAGTGCCTAGAACAGTACCTAGCTCCCAGTAGGTACTTGTAATTACTAGTTGACTGATATCTCATGAAGGGGAACTAGGATAGCTCCAACTACAAGCACAGTCTTCCTTATAGAGGTCCAATCTTCACTGCTCATAGTTTCTTCTAAGTGAACATAATTCTGCCTCCATAAAGGCACAGAAGAGACTTCACATATTCATGCAACATTTTAAGTATTAGATATTGCATAGAAGTCCTCCAATTTTCTCACGATAGCAAGGTTTCTTATTCATTATTGCTTCACCCAAAAACCTAGGAGTTACCCTTCTTCATTTTTACTACCTCCAATCCATGAGCTTTGTTGGCTTTATCTTCAAAATATATCCTGAACTGGACCATTCTTTACCTCCTTTGTTACAAAACCCATAGTGTAAATCAATATCATTCTTTCTTTGGTAACAATTTTCTCTACTAACTTCCTTGCTTCCACTCTTGACATCCTATAGCTATCTTTTCTCCATAGCTGCCAAAGCAGACTTTCTCATATTGTAAATCAGATATCATATCATTCCCATTACACTTGAAGGTAAAAGCCAAAGTTCTTAGCATTAGCTCTCCAGCTACGTCATCATCTGGCCCTGGATGTTCTCTCCAATCATATTTCCTAGCACTTTTCTCCTTCTCACTACACTCTAGCCAATCTCCTTACAATTCCAGAAATACACAGTATGTTCTCATTCCAAGACCTTTGCACTTGATGTTCCTTCTGCCTAAAATACTCTTAAGATTTTTGCATGACTTCCTACTCCCTCAGGTCTTTGCTCAAATATTATTCCCTTACAGAGAATTTTAAGATGATATAAGTAATACTGCAACTGCCTCCTCTCCAGCTGCTGATCTCTACCCCTCCCCCACTCTGCTTTATTTTTCTAAAAGCTCTTATTACCATGTGACGTTTTTCATACTAGCCTTTTCTGCCTAACTACTCCCAAAACTTAGTGGCTAACAACAACAATGTTTTTTTCCCCTCACTATTCCATGGATTAGCTGGGCAGTTCTCCTAAGCTGGGTCAGGGGAGCCAGGGCTGGATGGTACAGGGTGGCCTCACTGGGACTTCACCTGGGATGGCTAGTCCTTACTCTCAACTTGGGTCTTTTATCCTTCAGGAGGCATAGACCAACCTGGTCTTCTTCACATGGTAGTCTCCAGGTTCTAAGAGGGTAACGGCTGAAGCTGCAAAGCTTCTTGAGGCCTAGACTCAGAATTCATACAGTGTTACTTCTGCTATATTTTGTTGAATGAATGAATGACTGCTCATATGACACTGCTTCCAGCTTCTCAACATCCTGTTTGGTTTCCTCTGAATACTACTTAGTTTGTCCACGTCTTCCAAAACCTAGCATCCAGAAAGGGACACAAAATTCTGGACAAGATCTAACTTCAGCTCAGTATAGCTGGGTAATAAATATTAGTTGGAAAAGTGAGTGCCAAGTACAGAAGATTGTGGTAATATTCAGTCTCATAATACAGATACTGTGTGCCCTTTAATGCAGCTTAAGAATGCACTGGCTTACTTCTAGTGGCTTTTACACCGTTGAATCTTATAGCCTTTAAGATCAAATATACCCCCATGGCTCTTTTTCATGTGTAACACTGCCAAGTCTCTGCCCTATATTTACACAATTGATTTGGGGGACCTAAAAGAACATTACATTTATCCCTGTTGAATTTAAATTTAATCTCTTCTAATTCACTGATTTCTCTAGTTGATCATTTCCACTGACACACTTTTTGGTCTGAGACGAAAAAGTCTGAAAACTGTTGCTTTCATACAAAATACATGGCATTCAAAAAAATAATTACCTTGTATACCCAAAGAAGGCCTGAAAAGGGAGAAAATAAGTTCCTAGAGGAGTATTAGGAACCCCTGGGGGTCCACAGTGCACGCCTTGCTAAGGCTGCTATACATCAATGAGAATGAACAAATGACTGCTCCACATTACAATATGGATGAATCGCACAAAGATAATGTTGACCCAAAGCAGCCAGATGCAAATGACTCGACATTCAAGAGACGAAGCTAACCTGCGATATATACATCAAGATAGTGGCTCCTTTTAAGGCTGCGGTAGACTGAAAGGGGTCTTGAAAGTACCCCACACTTTTCAGGGGTATGGTGATGTTTTCGTCCTTGATCTGGCGGCTGTTTATATGAGTATGTTTGTAAAAATTTATTTAGATATATATTATGATGTGAACTTTGCTGCCTGTATTTTCTACTTCAATACAAAGAGAACCTAAAAATAAGAGATTGAGGAGAAACATAATCTCTTTAAAAAAAGGAAATCAAATTACATCACTCTACTGCTTAAAACCTGACAGTAACTTCCCACTCTATTTAGAATAAAGTTCAAATATTGGGTTGGCCAAAAACGACCCAAATATTAGGTCGTTCGGGTTTTTCTGTGACATCTTACGGAATATTAATAATATACAAAACCTATAGTGTTTCACTACCATAAAGCATACTGTTTTCAAACTCTGGGCACCACTTCATCTCATGCAGCTTCTCCCCTTGCTTATTACACCCCTATCACACTAGTTTTCTCCCTTAAGCACAATAAGTTCTTTCCTCCTAGGAACATGCTAGTTCCTTAACTTTCCAACCACTCTTCACATGGCTAGCTTCTTTTCATCCCTTAGAGCTCCTCAGAGAGGCCTCCCCAATCATCCCATGTAAAGTTGCCTCTTTCCCGTATTCTATAATCTCAGGCCGTTGTGCCCTTTATTGCACTTATTGCAATTTGAAATAGGTTTAATTGTTTTTTGTCTGTCCCTCCACTAGAATGTATGTTCCACGAGGACAAGGATTTAGTTGCCCTGTTTTACAGTTTTTGGGGTTTTTAAATTTTTATTTATTTTATTTTTATTTATTTTTGGCTGTATTGGGTTTTCATTGTGGTGCGCAGGCTTCTCATTGCGGTGGCTTCTCTTGTTGAGGAGCACGGGCTCTAGGCGTGTGGGCTTCAGTAGTTGTGGCACACAGGCTCAGTAGTTGTGGCTCATGGGCTCTAGAGCGCAGGCTCAGTAGTTGTGGCACACGAGCTTAGTTGCTCCACAGCACGTGGGATCTCCCCGGGCCAGGGCTCGAACCCGTGACCCCTGAACTGGCAGGTGGATTCTTAACCACTGCACCACCAGGGAAACCCCGCTCTGCTTTACAGTTTAAATCCCAAGATTTATTAGCACAATGTTCTGACACCTTGTAGAAGTTGAATAAATAATTTCTGAATGAATAAAAAGAATAGTTTCAGGTCATTTCACATCAAGCTAATAAGTCTTTTAAAATTTTGATATGATCATTATATATTCATTTTCACAACACTATTTTACCTGTACATTTGATTTGTATGCCTTCTTTTTATTGATTTGCTTATTCATTCACTCATGAAAAAAATTAGAATTTATTAAATGTCAAACACATAGGTTCTAAAGATAAATAAGCCATGTTCTTTACTTTTAAACATCTCACCACTTATCAAGGAAAATTAATATGTGAGAAAAATGAAATTATCTTATACAAAGTCTTAAATCTAATTAAAATGTTGAAATGAAGGGAAATGAAAGATGAGCCCTCTAAAACAAATAATAGTCTAGTACATCAAAAAAGGAAATTGAGCTAATTAGGCATTACTTTTTCTTAGTAATTCCATGTTGACTCTTAGTGATCATCTCTTCCTTTTTCTAAATGTTTGAAATACATATTTTAAATGCAATATATTATAATAAGTTGTAATATATTATTACCAGGGCTTCATGTCAAATTTGGCTTCTTTTACAATAAGGGTAATTAAGGAAAACCCATTCAACAGTATAATTACTTTGACTTGCTTTTAATCCCAATATTTAATTTAATTTTGATTTAAATACTATTAAAGAAGAGAGAGCATTACATGTTTATTGAAAGGGGATATACATGGAAAAAAGACTGAGAATGTGCTGCGGCAGGCAGATTTCAGCTAAGTGTAAGGAAGAACTTTTTAGTAGTTAGCACTGCCTATCAGAGCACTACTTTGCAAAGCAGGAAGCTCTCCATCACTAAATATCTTTAAGGAAAGCTAACAGGGCATTTTTCCCAGGATGGAGCAGAAAGATTTAGTAGGCAGCATTGATTAGACTAGTGTCCTCAAACTATGGTGAAGCACTTTTTAAAAAATTTTCTTGGATGTCACAGCAATGTCAAATGGCTATAAAGATTTCTGAATGCTTTTTTGCGGTACGCAGGCCTCTCACTGCTGTGGCCTCTCCCGTTGCGGAGCACAGACTCCGGACGCGCAGGCCCAGCGGCCATGGCTCACGGGCCCAGCCGCTCCACGGCATGTGGGGTCTTCCCCGACCGGGGCACGAACCCGTGTCCCCTGCATCGGCAGGCGGACTCTCAACCACTGCGCCACCAGGGAAGCCCTGAATGCTTACTTTTGACTTCAGTTTTTGATTTGTTGCACACAGGTAACAAACTGGCCTGGCATGAAAAGGCAAACTACATTTTGAGAAGCACTGGATTAGACAGTCTATGAGAGATCTCTGAGGTTCTACAGTTTTTCAAACTTACCTAGTCTGTCTTCCTATTTTCGTTAGGCATTAATATCAAACTACTAACTTCATAACTAATCATTTTCTCCAGTACTTTAAAAAAAATACAAGCTAAAAGATATTCTAAACGCATTAGATCAAAGAGCGGAGACATTTTTACTGCATTAACCTTTTATCTCACTAAAAGAAAAGGCAAAATTTAGGTTTTTTTTGTTTTTCAAAATTTACTTTTACCAAAGCACATCTGAATGCTCATTTAAAACTGGTTACAAAAAATTTATTTCCAGTTATCTCCCACACCTAATTTTCTGGTGTCACTTTCTTTGCACAAGCTAATAATGAAATATGTAACAAGTTATCTTGATCACACATTTGAAGTTCTTGCTTTGTTTTACCAGCTGGTAGCAAAACCAAGAGAAAAGCCACGTGGGGGTGGGTGGTGAGAGAAAGAATATGCATGAATTTCAGGAGCACTGGGTGGAGGAGTCAAGTGTTTGCAACCACCTATAAATAACACTCAGTGGTGACCTGGCCAAGCAAATATGGTAAAGAATTGTAAAAAGAGCAGGCAAAACTGAGAGTTGCCCGTTCTCATACTTCCCCAAATATTCCTGGCTTTTTCTCTGCAAGGACAGACATTTTCATTGAAAATCTATTACCTTCTTATAGAGACAGATTGTACCAGATGAGGAATACCCTTATCTAAATATAACTACTGTAGAGTTAGAAATCAGAAAATATAAACCATTGTGAAAATAAATAACAAAATCCATTATCTTCTTCCCATTAAAAATGAAGCAAAACAAAACAGCCTTCTTTCTCAAGAGATAATTTCCAGATTTATGAGCTATCATCTCCCAACTCCATCAAACATGAATTTTTTTCCCTCAAGTAGTTGCAATATTCCTTAAATCATCATACTTGTACTAGAGCAGGAGTTCTTAACTATGAGTATATATGGATGGGTTTTAAGAAGTCTATGAACTCTATGAAACTCCAAATATTATAAAATTTTGGGTGAATGAGCAATTATATGGACAAGATGTCTACAGTTGTCACATTTGTTGTTGACAACTGTTGATTAAAAGCATCTTTCTTAGGTTAAAAATGTGATCCGAATAGAAATACAAGGTACGGGTTCTTAATTAATTGAATAGGTATATAAAAGTATTATATTATATCATATATCCAAAAAAAGCTTTAGAAATAAATCCTTTCATTTTGTAGATGATAACATTGACATTTGGAGAGGTTAGGGGAGTGTTCAAGGCCATGCTGCTAGCTAGAAGGCAGAGGATGAAGAAGAAGAATGCTGGCTCCTACTTCCGGATCCATTCCCTCCCACTCTGCCACCAATGCAAGGCCAGACTAGAGGATACTAGTAAGCACACTAAGGGCAGCCAACAACCCCAATTCTGATAAATATACAATCTCAGAATAAATCAAGTAATTCTTTAAACACTACTGGCTCATAACATATATAAACATTTTCTATATTTTTACTAAAGGTATTTAAAAATATATATTCTTTTAGACACATTTTAGAGCTCACTTCCTTGCCAGCAGACACAATCAACAACTTGTCAATCATCTGAAATACATGAGTGCTTGATCCCACTGCAATCAACGAGAGAAGGGCATACACTTGATAAACTCCTCCCTCCCTCTCTCCCTTCCTTCCTTCCTTTCTCCCTTCCTACCTTTCTTTAATATTTTATTCCCTCCCTCCCTCCCTTTCTTTCTTTAATATCTTTATTGGAATATAATTGCTCTACAACGTCCCCATATCTCCTCCCTCATTCTCCGTCCCAGCTTACCCTTCCCCCTCCCCGCATCCTCAAATCCATTCTCTATGTCTGTGTCTTTATTCCTGTCCTGCCCCTAGGTTCATCAGAACCATTTAAACACATTTCTTTCTGAGTCAATTACTCTGAAAGCCCACAATGCAAAGTAAATTAGTTGAATGGATCTTTTAGTAACTGTTGAAGCTGTTTAGAAATTTTAAGCAAAGCCTCTTTTCAAAGTTTATTCTCTTGTTTATTCACACTAAAGAACAGCAAGTGCAAAAACCAAAGGAGATGATATTTAGTGAAAAGAATTTTTATAAAATTCAGAAAGCTGAAAAAGAATGCCTGATTTTGGAGTCAGGATGGGTAGAAATCCAAAATTTGTTTTTAATTTTTTTCAAAATAATTAGAAAACTGAAAGTCTGTAAGAATCCAAGAAACGCTTCACTCTCTGCCCCCTACTCCCCCACTTCTGACTTCTGAAATACAGTGTAACCTTCTGCCATCTGTTATTTTAGAGCAGAAACAGTAATAAACATATGGGCTTTCTCTCTCAAGCAGCTGTAGGGTAGTTAAAGTTATAATAATTGTCTCTCTGTAAGATAAATCTACATTTAAAACCTGGCCAGTTAAAAAAAAATAGCTCAGCCTCAGAGCCTTCCAGAATAAAATTAAGAAATTCAGAATCATCTGTGACATACTACATTAAGAGATTTAGAGAATATCCTCCAAGTCTTGTACTTTTATGTGTAAGGTTAAACAAATGTAATTCATGATGCCCAAATCAGTTAATACAGTCAGAGTCCACAAGTCATGTTTTTTCTTTCTCCATCAAAATGCTAGGAGCCTCGGGACTTCCCTGATGGTCCAGTGGTAAAGAATCTGCCTTCCAATGCAGGGGACGTGGGTTCAATCCCTGGTCGGGGTAGTAAGATCCCACACGCTGCGGGGCAACTAAGCCCACACACAGCACTGCTACTGAGGTCATGCGCCTCGACAGAGAGCCCGTGCACCACAACTACAGAGCCCACGTGCCCTGGAGCCCAAGCGCCACAGCTAGAAAGAAGCCCGCGTGCCCCAAAGAAGATCCCGTGTGTCACAACAAAAGACCCTGCATGCTACAACTAAGACCTGACGGAGCCAAAAAAATAAAGAAAATAAGTAAGTAAAATAAATAAATATTTTTAAAAAAGATTAAAAAATGCTAGGAGCCTCAAACAGGGGTTAGATACTCATATATAGAAATTGCTAACAAAGTTTTCCAAAACTGATAACTATAAATGCATCACTTCAGTGGGTCACTGAACTCCAATCTAAAGGCTCATTTATTTATAAGAAAAATCACAACACGTGTGACACATAAATTTCCATTTCAGCTATATAACAGGAATTTTACCTACCTTTATCTGGGTGATTCAAAATCATGATTCTCCTGTGAGCTGCTCTAATCTTGGCCTTGCCAGCAGATGGGCTGTAAAAAGAAATTAAAGTGCTTGTAACAAATAGTGTCAAATGCAGATTACAAATTAATGGTTTATATGAGTTTTAAGAAATTAAAAACTAATGAGAATTTCACCATCTTGTGGATAAATATGAAATTACAGCTTGTCACTTCATTCTAACAACCATCAAAATAAATCATATTCAATGCTGCATGTACTTTCCTTCAGTCCTTATTCTCAATTAAAAAAACATATACACAATATAAGGATAGGAGAATCATAGCCTGTAGACTATTACTGTGAGTTTGAAAATTTATGCTTCAAGCTCTTTGAGGGGAAGGCAGTATATATAATGTAACAAACTGGTATTTGAACTCTAGGGCTACCAGACTTCAGGATTTTAATCCCAGCACTGCCATGAAAGATGGGGTAGCCTTGGTCAAATTTTTTACCCTCTCTGAGCTTCGGTTTCTTCATTGTGAAACAGGGATAGGAACAACATAGTCCTCATAGAGCAATTACAAGGATTAAATTAGTTGATGCCAACAAAGTGCTACAGCAGTGCCTGGTGTGTAGCAAATGTTCCATAATAGTTAGCTTTTACTATTATTATCTTTCAACAGAACATCTCAAAACCCTTAATAGCTCATAATTTATTTAGCTTTGTGAGAAAACTATGGGAAAAGCTTGGCTGTTAGAGCCTATGCTCTAAACAAAAATTAAAGGAGAAAGTTAAATAAACCTAAAATTATTCCTGCAAAACCTAATTTATCCAGTACTGGAACTCCTTCTCTCTAGTATATTTTCCAGGTAAGGAAAAAAATTAACACTAATAATAACAAGATCCTGGTGTTCCTACTTAATATTTATACTAGCTTATCTAAGCTGCTTTTCTGAGCCTCAAATGGAAATAACAGTAGCTGACTCAAAGTACACAGTGGTTGCTGTGAAACTCGAAATCACCTACATGGATGAACCACACTGTAGGGGCTAAACGCAGGAACTTTTAGAGATATTCAGACACTGGTTTAAATCCATCACTCATAATCTATAAAACTTTGTCTTGGAACTTCCCTGGTGGTCCGGTGGTTAAGACTCCGTACTTCCTCTTCAGGGGACGCGGGTTCGATCCCTGGTTGGGGAACCAAGATCCCACATGCCGTGTGGTACGGCAAAAACAAACAAACAAAAACACTTTGTCTTGCTTACTTGAACTCTCTGACTTATAATTTTCTCACAAGCAAAATTTTCTCATAAGCATACCTCCTAGGATTATTTTAAGGACAAGTTAGATTATATAAGCAAAAAGGATGAGCATGACCTGGCATAAAATTAGTGTTCAAAGAATAGTAGTTATTATCATGAACATATAGAATGCTTATGAAAGTGTATTACATTTCCTACTTTTTAAAAAATGGGGTATAAATAATCTAATCTAGCATATCTTCAATGACTCAAAAAGCATTATCATGAGTATCAATTAAGTGCAAAGAAACTCTCAAGGTCTGCAGAGATTTGCTTGCCCTTCTCCTAAATGGTCATAAAATGCTATCCATTTAAGTTCTTCTGTCTGTTTTGAACACTGCCTTCCTTGCTGTCAGTTGTCAATCCTCAATTCTGCCAGTGTTCTAGTCTCTAGCTATTACTTGCCAGTTACTTGCTACTTCTAATCTCCTGCGGTTAAGTAACAGATCATCAAACATGTTAAAATACACTATCAATTGCTACATACGCATATAAACATTCTTCTATAAATAAAATAAATAAGTCAAGTCAAAAAGCAAGTCAAAAGAGAAATCAAAAAAAATCTTGAGACAAATGAACAACCTACCAAAACTTATGGGATGCAGCCAAAGCATTTCTAAGAGGAATTATAGTCATAAAAGCCTACATTCAGAGGGAAAAAAAAGAACTCAGATAAACAACCTAACTTTACACCTCAGGGAAGTATGAAAAGAAGAACAAACTAAGCCCAAAATTAGTAGAAGGAAAATAAAGATCACAGTGAAAATAAATGAAACAGAGACTAAAAAGACCAAGAAACCAAAAATCAATGAAACTAAGAGCTAGTTTTTTGAGAATATATACAAAACAGACAAACCACTAGCTAGATCACCAAGAAAACAGAGGACTCAAGTAAAATCAGAAATGAAAAAGGAGAGATTACAACTGATACCACAGAAACACAAAGGATAAGAGACTACTGTGAACTGTACTATACAGTAACAAACTGGACACCCTAGGAGAAGTAAATGGATAAATTCCTAGAAACAAAGCATCTACCAAGACTGAATCATAGAAAACAGGAACAGACCAGTTACTACCACTGAGACTGAATCAGCAATCAGAAAACTTCCAACAAAGAAAAGTCCAGGACCAGATGTCTTCACTTAATTCTACCAAACAGTTAAAGAATAATTAACACCAATCCTTAAACTCTTCCAAAACATGGAGAGGAGGAAACACTTCCAAACTCATTTTATGAGGCTAGCATTACCCTGACACCAAAACCAGACAAGGGCACTACAAGAAAAGAAAAATACAGGCCAATATCCCTGATGATCACAAATGCAAAAATTCTCAACAAATATTACCAAATCGAATTCAACAATACATTAAAAGAAAGGATCACATACCATGATTAAGTGGGATTTATTCCAAACAAAACGAAGGATAAAAATCACATAGTCATTTCAATAGATGTAGAAGAAGCATTCGACAAAATTCAATATCCATTAATGATAAAAACTCTTGACAAGGTTGGTATAGAGGGAACGAACCTCAACATAATAAAGACCATATATGAAAAGCCCACAGCTAACATTATACTCAATGATGAAAAGCTGAAAGCTTTTCCTCTAAGATCAGAAACAAGACAAAGTTGCCCACTCTTACCACCTTTATTCAACATAGCATTGGAAGTCCTAGTCAGAGCAATTAGTCAAGAAAAAGAAATAAAAGGCATCCAAATGAGAAAGGAAGAAGTAAAACTGTCATTATTTGCAGATGACATTTTTACCTATAAAAAACCCTAAAGACTACACCAAAAAACTGTTAGAACTAATCAACAAATTCAGTAAAGTTGCAGGCTCTAAAATCAATGTACAATAATTTATTGTTTCTATATACTAATAACAAACTATCAGAAAATCAAGAAAACAATCCCATTTAAAATTGCATCAAAAACAATAAAATACCGAAGAATAAATTTAACCAAGGAGGTGAAAGACCTGTACACTGAAAACCAGAAGACACTGATGAAAGAAACTGAAGACACAAAAAAATGCAAAGATATTCTGTGCTCATAGATTGGAAGAAGTAATTTTTTTAAAATGTCCATACTATCCAAAGCACTATACAGATTCAATGCAACTTATATCAAAATTCCAAAGGCATTTTTCACAGAAATAGAACAAAAATTCCTAAAATTTGTATGGAACCAACCACAAAAGATCCTAAATAACCAAAGGAATCTTGAGAAAGAAGAACAAAGCTGGAGGCATCAAACTTCCTGATTTCAATCTATCAATATATTACAAATGCTCTAGTAATCAAACAGTATGGTATTGGCATAAAAAGACACATAGATTAATGGTACAGAACAGAGCCTAGAAATAAACCCATACCTATACAGTCAATTAATTTACAACAAAGGAACAGAGAATATACAGTAAGGGAAAGGATAGTCTCTTCAATAAATGGTGTTTATTGGGAACAGAAAATCTGAACAGTCATATGCAAAGGAATAAAACTGGACCTTTATCTTATACCACACACCAAAATTAACTCAAAATGGATTAAAGACTTAGATGTAACACCTTAAAACTACTAGAAGAAAATATAGGATATAAGTTCCTTGATATTGGTCTTGTAAAGATTAAGCAAGATGAAAGAACCCTAGTTCTTAAACAAAGCATTAAGAATTAAACGTAGCTCTGATATATCTCCAGTATAGACAATTCCACCACAAATTGAAAATGTAACTTTAAATATCATTTTGCCTAGATCAGGGATTTCAAACTGCTCCCTGGAATGCATTTGACTGGGAGTAGGTGAGTGGGGTGTATAGAACAGAGTAGTGTTCCCTGATCCTGTAGCAAATGGAGCAGTTTGGGTCTCATCTTTTTCTACTACTAGTCTATTGAATAACATTTAAACAGAGTTCCACAGAAGTTTTTAGAAAGTGTGAAAATCACAAATGTGTGCATAATTTCAGAATATATCAGGTATATTAAGTTTTCCTGGGCAGCTCAGTAAAATATTTCAGGCTTACGCAATACGTAAGAATATACAGAGTCATCTGGTAACATAGTCATCTAGTAACATAGGGGTTTCTTTGTTTTTAAAAAGCGTATCAACAGAGTCAGCTCCATTTTGTCTTTACCTACTTGTTATGTAGTCTAAATCATTTGGATTCACTTATCACAGAAAATGGAACCACAGCAATGTATTCACATTTTGAGAATCTCCTCAAAATCAGTGCTGCCTGACTGAAAGAAAGGGCTAGAGGAAAGCAAATAAGGTCCACCTTTCTATTTAATGTGTTAAGGGCAAATATTTAGCTTCTGCATTCATGACAGAGATGGGAATAGAGCGGTGCCAACATTTATTCAGCACTTGTTATTTGGCAGGCACTTGGATAAAAAGGTATCACTCATGTCATTATAAATTCCGACAAGGCAGATATTATTAATTCCAAATCAAAAATGCAGAAGCTCAAGTGCAGAAAAGCTAACAATAAGTGCCTCAGCGACAGAATCAGGACGAGGATCTGTCTTCTTACCTGATATTTATTGGGTAGTTACCAAGTTCTACGTTTATGGTAAAACTTCATATGTGTTTATCTTCGCAGCAACCCTATGCAGTAGAAACTAATGTTTTCTCTATTTTACAAATGATGAGACTGAAGTCACACACCTAACAGGTGGTAAAAATGGTATTTGTACCTAGATTCACTTGTTATCAGAGTCTGTGCTGTTAGCCACTCAATTTTCATTGTGAAATTTTGTACAGCTTCCAGCTCAATGGGATAAAAGTTTATAACCATGTATCTTAAGTCAACTCCTAATTATCTCTCCTAAAAACCGGAGTACCTTGGATGATATTAAATGATTCCCTCAAAAACTTCTGTGTCTGGTTTAACAATGTGCATCATATTCGCATTTCAGCACTATGAATGGGATGATGTGGGGGCCCAAGAAAAATAACAATGCCACTCTGAATACCATTAAAGAAAAAATAGTTAGCAATACAGCTAATTTCCTAGTTTGGTTCCCCTGCTTAAAATCATTTCTTTTTTTTGTATTCTCAGTGAGAGAGCCCATTTCTTCTTATTTTTTAATTTTTTAAAATAAATTTATTTATTTATGGCTGCATTGGGTCTTCATTGCTGCGCGCGGGCTTTCTCTAGTTGCAGCGAGCAGAGGCTACTCTTCATGGCGGTGCACGGGCTTCTCGTTGCAGTGGCTTCTCTTGTTGTGGAGCACGGGCTCTAGGGGAATGGACTTCAGTAGTTGTGGCACGCAGGCTCAGTAGTTGTGGCGCACGGGCTTAGTTGCTCCCCGGCATGTGGGATCTTCCTGGACCAGGGCTCGAACCCGTGTCCCCTGCATTGGCAGGCGGATTCTTAACCACTGCGCCACCAGGAAAGCCCCCATCTCTTCTTACATTTAAATGAAGCACCAAGCTAAATTGAGCTGTTCCTCCCCTACCCACCTTTTTGTTTTTTCTTGATTAGTCATAAGAAATTACAAAATGTTTGGCCTTAAATATCTGCTAATCTAAAAGAGATTTAAAAATTCTGTTGATATAGGACTTTACGATCTATTCTCCTTAATTATGTTGACTAAGTCACCATAAGATGTGTTGTAGCTAACATATTGTAACCAACCCCCATAAAAATTTGAGTGAGCTCTAGGGAACATAAGGTAAACAAATATAGATACTGGTAAATCTATGGTAGGGGATGTATTATTAACTTTAAGTGTTAAATGATATACAACAATCACATAATATCATTAACTTTCTCCAAGCCATCCAAAGTTAGACAATAAATGGATACTAAGGTAAAACAAGTATAATGAAATATGCTAGATGTCAAATTGTGGAACTAAGAACTGTGAAACAGATCCCAAAAATATGATACATATCAAATTAGAAAACTGAATCCAGAAAGAATTCATCGTCACAATAAAGGTTATTTTGATAAGTGCATTGGAACTTTAGTATTAAAATACAATAGCTCCTTGTTAAGAAATAAAGGCACATCACAAATACGCCTGATTTTTTTTAGGGGTGGTAGGATAATTTCTTAGATTTGAGGTTTTAAAATGTAAAAATTTGATATTTTCTCCTCTGCCTCCTATTCATAATTTAAAATATAAGGATAACTTTACTGTCACATTTTCTTCTTTTTCAAGACAAACTTAGCCACAGAGCAAAATAATACTTATGCAGCACACCTACCTTACACCTAAAATAAGACTTGCTTCTTGCCTACTCATTTTTTGTTCAAATCCTCCTTTATAGTAGGATGAAAAACTCTATACAGGAAAGAAAGAGCAAGAAATAATTAGTTCCACATATGAGATGGCATGACCCCAATCCCATCACACAGCTGCAATAAGAGTAATGTATTTTCCGGGGCTTCCCTGGTGGTGCAGTGGTTGAGAATCTGCCTGCCAGTGCAGGGGACACGGGTTCAAGCCCTGGTCTGGGAGGATCCCACATGCCGCGGAGCAACTGGGCCCGTGAGCCACAACTACTGAGCCTGCGCGTCTGGAGCCTGTGCTCCGCAACAAGAGAGGCCGTGACAGTGAGAGGCCCGCGCACTGCGACGAAGAGTGGCCCCCGCTCGCCACAACTAGAGAAAGCTCTCACACAGAAACTAAGACCCAACACAGCCAGAAATAAATTAATTAATTAACTCCTACCCCCAACATCTTCTTAAAAAAAAATTTTTTTCAAAAAAAAAGAGCAATGTATTTTCCAGAAGTCAACTTGGAATTGTGGGAGGTGGGGAGGGAGAGCACTAAACAATAATCCTCTACAAGAAATTATGACCAAGATAAACACTACACTGAAGGAATAAAAGAGGTCAGTAGAAGCAAAAGGCCTGAACTTTATCTAAGCTCTACGGTAATTTTCTCATTGGATAACCTTGACCAAGTCACTTACTGTAGAGATGACAGACATCTTTTTAACCTACTAGACTGGCTGACTGAGAAAGAGGAGAAGCTGACAAGGTGAGGAGGACATCAGGATATTAGACAGGGAGGCCAAGAGACCAGAAAACTAGACTGAAAGGCCAATGTGGCTGGAGAGGCCTGAGCAAGGAGGAGAGAAGTAGTAGAGAGATAACAGGCGCCAGATTGTGGAGGGCATTGGAAGCAATGGAAATGATTTAGGATTTTATTCTCAGTGGTAGGAGAACCAGAGCACTGGGGTAACAGATTCGACTTGGTTTTAGAAGAATTACTCTAACTGCTGTGTGGAAAATAGAAAGACAGGTACAGAGTGCAGGCAGGAGACCAGTTAAGATGACATAACAGTAATCTAGGCAAGTGATGATGCTGGTAAGGACCAATGTGGTAGTAGAGGAGGAGGTGAGAGCTGTCAGATTTTGGATGTATTTTGAAAGCAGAAATAACATTTGCTTGGATTGAATATGGGATATGAGAAAAAGCAGGGAACTAAAGATGATGCAGTAAACGCTGCTATACGCTGCACAGATCCCCCTTCAGAGCGGAGGCACTTACTCCTCAGACACTGGGGCTGCCGCTGGCAGACAGCACTTAGCTGTCAAACTCCAGCAATTGCCTTGGCTGAAGAATGTCAAGCTCACGCCCCCTTCGCAGGAGGGTCTCTAGCTGATGACTGGCTGACGTCAGGGTATAAACACTGTGCTTCTCCAGGGCTCAGTCCTTGGACTTTTTAGCTATATTTACCTCCCAGGTGATGTCACTTAGCTTCCTGGCCTCTTGCCCCAAATCGGGATAATCACAATGAGTCACCCGAGCGTCAGAGGTCCCGGGGGGTTGGCTGTCTCAGGCCTCTTACTAAGACTGCACTGCAGCCTAAATTATCCCTTCATTCTTCTTCCTTCTCTTGCCTCCTGGAGCTGTTGATCCTAAGAGCATTCTCTAATAAACTAACAGCTTGCTAAACTTTGTCTCACTTTGCAAATGACTGCAAGGTTTCTGGCCTAAACTGCCATTAGAGACTTAGACAAGGCGTGGTTATTTGTTACTTGTTTCTTGTGGGTAACACATATCAGGAGATTGGTTTTGGTTACATTAAGTTTCAAAAATGTCTATGTAAGTGGAGGAAAAGTCTGACCTGGAGATAACATTTGGGAGTCATGAGTACACAGACGGTATTTAAAAGTGTGAGACTAAATGAGGTCACCTAGAGTGGGAGTGTAGATAAGAAGTCCAAAGACTGAGCCCTAGAAACTGCAACATTTAATGGCACAGAGATGGAGAGGAATCAGTAAAGGAAACTGTGATGGCTTAGTGGTGCAGGAGGAGGAAAAGCGGATGCCAAAAGTGAGGAAGTGAAAAATAGTTTCAGGACTTCCCTGGTGGCGCAGTGGTTGAGAGTCCGCCTGCCGATGCAGGGGACACGGGTTCGTGCCCCGGTCCCCCGGTCCGGGAAGATCCCACATGCCACGGAGCGGCTGGGCCCGTGAGCCATGGCCGCTGAGCCTGCGCGTCCGGAGCCTGTGCTCCGCAACGGGAGAGGCCACAACAGTGAGAGGCCCGCGTAGCAAAAAAAAAAGTTTCAAATGCTTCCAATAGGTCAAGTAAGACAAGAACTGAGGGCTGACGGCTGGATTTACCCTTTGGTAAATCTAAGTCTAGTGAAGGTACTGGAAGTGAAGGTTTGATTAAGAGTGAGTTTAAGAGAGAACAGGAGAGGGCTTCCTTGGTGGCGCAATGGTTAAGAATCCACTTGCTAATGCACGGGACACGGGTTCGAGCCCTGGTCCGGGAAGATCCCACATGCTGTGGAACAACTAAGCCCGCCCGCCACAACTACTGAAGCCCACGCGCCTAGAGCCTGTGCGCCGCAACAAGATAAGCCACTGCAATGAGAAGCCCGCGCACCACAACGAAGAGTAGCCCCTGCTCACCACAACTAGAGAAAGCCCGTGCGCAGCAACGAAGACCCAATGCAGACAAAAATAAATTTAAAAAACAAAAACAAAAAACACAGAACAGGAGGAAAGGAATGGGAGACAGCAAAGAGAGACAACTCTTCAGGAGCTCTTAGAGAAAACAAGATGCATGAACTCAACTTTTAGAAGGAAAAAAATTCACACATGATTGAATGCGTGCATGTTTCTAAAACGTGAACCCATCTTTTTCTAAGGAAAAACAAAGTGTATGCTTGCATAAAACAAAATCTGAAAGTATACACACCAAAATGTTATTTTGGGGTGGTGGAATTATGAATAATTATTTTCTTCACGTTTATTTTTATTTTCTAAATTTTCAACAATAAACACAGTTACAAATACAATTTCTTTTTTAAAAAAAAGGGACTAAAAGGAAACCAACTAAATTATTAGAGCTTAAGAAATGAGTCCTAAGGAGCCAGATCTGGTCATTTGTATAAGCTATTCTCTTTGAACAGCTTGTCATAAATTTCCATTGGTAATAATTCCCTGGCAATTAACTCATTCAACAAATACATTAGCACCTACTATGTGCCAGGACCTTTCAAATGAGACAAGTGAAGTTCTGTCCTTTATCACATAGATGCTAATCTATCAATGTACCAGTACTGTGAGGAATATGATGTACTATTCCAAATTTCAAGTAATTAACAATCTAGTAAGAAAACAAAAAACAACCCCCTCTTCCAAATTGTGAGGGGAGGAAGGGAAGCAAATTGTTTAAGTACACATACTAATGTGGACAAATTATGTATATATACACAAGCACACACACACAGGGGAATATATAAAGGAATAAGAGATATATAGGGGAATATATATAAAGGAATAGAAAACTTAACAGAGGAAGAACGGCTGGTTTTAAGGTTTCTCTCAGGTGATCAAAATTTTTACTAGATGCATACCTTACTCCCTAATATTTCTATGAGTATCTACCTTTGTGAGCTCCAAATTTTCAGCATAATAAATTGATGATGTTTCATGAACTGTCATTTCCACTATATTCACAAAGCTCATTAACCCTAAAAGTAGCCATTATATCTAAGCAAATTTTTTACTTCGTTTTTTTCCAGGTAGAAAAGGAGACTAAGAAAAGGTTACTTAAAGTCTAGCAACTGGATGAGGCTCATACCCTAAAACACTGACCTGTTTACAAATAAGCTTACAAGTAAATATACAATCATCATAATCCTTCTAAAGGAGCTATGTCATTTTTGAGGATAGACATTTAATATTTGGGGGCTATATACAGAAAGGCAGACAGAGAAAACGACGAAAAACAACTGCTCGTGCTACTTCAGGAAAAATCATGCCTTCTAAACTCATATGGAATTTAGGTTTTACATTACATAATTTTAAAAAGAAATTGTAAGCCCTTTGAAGCTTACAAGTAATACACCAATACTGCATTATATTAGGATATACAGACATAGGGAATGCAGAACTATTTTCTGACAACACTGGTGGGTCAAGGAAATGTTTAAATTCAAAAAGATGCGATTACAATAAGGAACACCAAACAGATGGAGTAGACGGTTATATTTTTCTAATAGAATTTCCAAGAACAGAAATAGTGGGATTTATTCTGCTGTCTATTGGAAACACACCCTGAACCTTACAAATTTTTATTTTGTATTATTTTATTTATAAAGTATAAGCATATAAAGTATATATATATATATATATATATATAAACAAAAAAATCAAAAGAATTTTCCTTCCAAAGTTAACATTGAATGCTGTAGTGCTATATATTATTAAAGAAGATGTGAAACGAACCAAGTTAAAGTCTTCATTAGCTAATTTACTCAATCACTTGAAACATAAAAGCCCTCCAAACAACCAGGAAAATATATCATTCCATAGTCTTAAGAGAAGAAACACATTTACCATAAACTATAAACGTTAATTATGTATAATAATCTATTTGATTTATAGAGCCACAGGATGATTTTAATTAGTGTTATTTCCATGAATTTCACTTAACCATAAAACAATGTTAAGTCCAATTTAAAAAATTTGTATTCAAGTAAAAAGAAAAATTAACCAATAGAAAAATAAAAGCCTCAAAAGAAGATAAATGACTTGGGCTGTTTTCCCCAAGAAAAAAATTAGGGGCAATTAGACAATAGCTGGGTCAATAATATACATTAATACCTTAAAAAAATCAAGTAAAAGGTACTGGTTCAAAACAGCAGACTGAATAATAAAAGTCTTTTGCTTTCCAAAGTGCCTTTGAAATGAGAAAAGATATTTTAAACAAGAAAAATCCAT
Organism: Neophocaena asiaeorientalis asiaeorientalis; assembly: GCF_003031525.2. Classification (NCBI taxonomy): domain Eukaryota; kingdom Metazoa; phylum Chordata; class Mammalia; order Artiodactyla; family Phocoenidae; genus Neophocaena; species Neophocaena asiaeorientalis. The sequence continues at coordinate 991,218 of NW_020174268.1, read as the reverse complement.
AAGAGGCCTAGAAAACAAGCAATGGATCAAGTAGCAAACCAGAAAGTTTAAAGAAATCCTGGAAGATTGAAAACAGGTAAGACTGCACATATAGAAAAAATCACAGCAGCCCCAATTTAGCAGCCCCTCTGACTAAATTCAGAGTCAACAAATACAAAAAGTAACATCAGGGTAATTAATTAAACCAGAACAGCAGAGAGAGATGATTCCTAACTCCATTAGCATAGGGCATAAGGGCCTGCCACCTACCACTTTGGCCCTCAGGCCAAGAAAGAGAATCATATGCCCGGGATGCACCCAGCTGTGGGTGGTAGGTCCCAAGAGAAGCAAAGGCGAGTACCAACAGATCACACTGAACCCAGAGGGCTGAAGAGGGGGACAGTTATGCCAAGCAGTAAAATACACATAGTACTCAACCACTCCTGGGTTCTGGAGGTTCCAAGACTGCCTCTGGGCTCCTTGATTTGGAAGAGACATGACTGTTGATATAAGCCACCTACATGCTCACAGCACACTGCCAATCTTCTCATTCAATTAAACTGTTGAAGTAAATCTACCAAACTGCTAAGAAAGGCCACTTATATGAGTTCCAGGAGCAGAGACACATTGGAAGGAAAAAATAAAGAAAAAATATATGAGGATCTAACAGAACAAAAAATAGACAATTTTCACATAAGGCTAAAAATTCCTGTGAAATTTCAGAACATCAATAATAAAGAGAAAATTCCCCAAATTTCCAGCACTAAACCACAAACAAAAAACACCCCAACCTAAAAACCAAAAGCACAAACAAAAGAAAATCAAAATCAAAACAAGCAGTGTACAAAGGAAAAAGAACACCAGAAAATCTGGCTAAGTCTGAAAGTACCAAAAAATGTGGCTGAAAGTATGGCGGAAAGTATAAAGGTGGGCACGGAGATTCCGTCTGAGCAGACTTCTGTAGCATCCCTCTAATACTGGCTCCACCAGATTCCAAGGAGCCAGCAGCTACATGACAACAGTGAGAGGGAAAGAAACAAACTCTCCATGCATTCCATATGAACAGAATTATTCTAGGCAATATTCCAGAAGAATGGGGAAAAAAGCATGAAAAAAAGAAAGATGAGATTTAAGAAAAAGATGATGCTAAAGCATCAAAGAAGCAAATAAAGTTTAAGAAAAAATGAAAAAAGAACCCATAGGAACTTGAGCCTTGAACATTCTCTTTCGAGTGACAGGGATTTATTGACACACGACTACAGTCCCTATTTGTTAGTAACTCTATTTGATTCAATAATGAACACAGTTACAAAATCAGAACACTGTAAATGCTGTGCTTATGAATTTGGCTTTTTGGAATCAGTGCCAAGAGAAAGTATGTATATATTTCATTCCTCAATTTCCCTGGAACAATTAATATTTAAAGAAGTATTTTAAAAACTCCTATCTTCACTGAGGTATAATTATGATGATGATAAAGATATTCCAAGATGTTTCACTGCAAACTGTAAGAGTAGTACTTGTGGAAAAGGGGCCAGATTTATCAAAAGGCACTTGTCTTAACTTGAAGCCCACAAAAGGGAGGGAAAGGGGGCACGTATCACTTTTCTCTCCTTAAGAAATGCAGGGGCCGGGACTTCCCTGGTAGCGCAGTGGTTAAGCATCTGCCTGCCAAGGCAGGGGACACAGGTTCGAGCCCTGGTCCAGGAAGATCCCACATGCCGCGGAGCAACTAAGCCCGTGAGCCACAACTACTGAGCCTGCGCTCTAGAGCCCGCAAGCCACAACTACTGAGCCTGCATGCCACGACAACTGAAGCCTGTGTGCCTAGAGCCCATGCTCCACAACAAGAGAAGCCACCACAATGAGAAGTCCACACACTGCAACGAAGAGTAGCCTCCGCTCGCCACAACTAGAGAAAGCCTTCGCACAGCAACGAAGACCCAATGCAGCCAATAAATAAATAAATAGAGACACCTTTAAAAAGAAAAAAGAAATGCAGGGGCTGCATTCAGGATACCCATAATAATCTCTTAAACTATTCTACCTTATCTGTGAGCCTGTACAGAGCAGTGAAATGTTTCTCATTTTCTTTCTCTCTTTTCCTTTCAGTGTTAAATAATGTAGTTCTATAAAACACAAGTCTATTTATGGTATAAATATATCTACTGAAGATCAGCATAACAGGAGAGAAATGATTTCTGAAAGTCTCTAAATTTGCTTTACATAAACATATGGAAATACATTTAAATAACTATGTCAAGCCACCATCACCTAAGTCCCTGGACCATCTCAGTACCTTCTTAACAGGTTTCACAGCTTCTCCTCTGACTCATTCTAGTCTATACTCTTTGCAGCAGGCAGAGTGATCACCTAAATAGGTAATCTTGTTGCCCACAAGCTCAAAACCTTCCAAAGGCTTTCCATCACACTTAAGCCAAAACCTGCTATCTTTGTCACAGTCTATTTGGCTCTAAGTGATCTGGGCCCAAACTACCACTGTTCCTTCCACATACTCCACTGGAGTTACTCTTGCTGCTCAACTCATTTCCACCTCGGGACCTTTGCAGTGTTCCCACTAGAAAGCTCTTTCTTCAGATGTTCACATGGCCTCGTCCCTCATCTTCTCAGAGAGGCCTTCCTGGACCTATCTAATATAGATTCCTCTCTCCTGTTAAAGAATCAATCTCTTACACTGATTTAGTTCTCTAAAGAAAACTAAACTTCTACCTTCAACACCTCTACATATTATATATCTTATTTATTTGTTAATTGTTTCCACTAAAAAGTAAACTCCTAGAGGGCAGTGTCTTTGTCTGGTTCATGACTACCTCCCACTCCCCACAATAATGTCCAGTATATAGTAGGTGCTTAATGAACATTTATTGAATGAATGCTAAATACCTATTAATACTTTAGCCAAATAAAATATAAACAGGAAAACAGAAAATAAACACATGCTCCCTCTAATCACAGACATGCATTTATAAGTCTGCAAAATCACTTGCAGTTCTTTTGACCCCGAGTTTAATTATCTGTCATAATATAGTATGTCATCCTTTGAAAGCGTGGTTATTGTTCATGACTAACTAAGCCTCACAAGCCTATAATGCCTTTGCTAAAACAAGCCATTCATTCTCAAATTGCTGTAAGCCAAGCTAATCTATCCCAGATCTTCTGTTTCCCAGAAATCAATGTTTATGTTGTACTGCTTCAGTGAGTTTTCTTTGCATGGTCTCTAGTGGTCACAAACCACAGTTCACCCAGTTCACCACACTATAGCTTTTTAGATACCTACTATCATTCATCTTTTACTTATATTCAGCTCAGCAGAGTAGCTGTAATGCTGGCAGATGAATGTATAAGCCCTATAGGTTTCAAGGTTGGAATCATATAATTTTATGTTTGAGATAGCCAGGTGTGGTGGTATGAGGGAACTAGTTTCAAATGTGAAGATGAAATAAACTTTTGGGTAAGCTCCATCAGGACAGGCACCATGTCTGTTTTGTTCACCAGCTATGCCTAGCCCCTGGCACAGGACAATCACTAAATGAATACTAATTAAACAAGGAAAATAAATTACCTCAAAGTTGATGTAATACTACTAAAAGGAATACGATAATTAAAAGTCAAAGTCAGGAATAAGTTTAGATATAAAATAACATGAACAAGAAACTTAAAAGAAACTAAATCAATAAAGTAAAGTTGCCAATGATACAAACATTTGTATGAAAATCCAAAACATTTTCCTGAATTACTATCAATAATGGCACATAAACAAAAATCAAAGCAAGGTTAGATTTCTAACTAAAGCCATTTTTAACTTACAGGAGTTGAAATCTTCTTTGCAGTTTCTGTGATTACTTGTCCTAGAGGTTTCCAGATTTGAAATGTGTAGCGACCTAAATAGTAACAGGAATAAAAGCAAATATATTTTCTATAATGAAAGCCAACACCCACAAAGTGCTCACCATAGTATTTATTGTTTACTTTATATATGTTATTTTAATACCTATCTCAAAATCTACCTGAAAGACAGTCACATTTTTTCAAATTTCTAATTTATTAAATGGAGGACAGATTTCATTTTAATATAATTTTCATAGCTTTAGTTCATAATTATAAAATTAGAAAATTAGAAAATTTCAATGGTTATGTATAAAATCCTACTTTTATACAATGTTACAGGTCATAAAAACAATAACACCCTAGTACTCAATTTCTCACTGAGGATGACTACTCTCCTAAAAGCTTCTTTTATTTTAGTGCTTTCCTTTCTTAGGCATCCTAATAATCAAAACTCCTCTGAGTCTGGACAACTAAGTATCAACAGCAAAACAGGTCCTAAATTGTTTTGAGGGCATAGAACAAGAATAAAATATTATCTGGCTAATTTACCTTTTGTACCCTAATCAGAATGTGTGTCTACTTATACTAGGGTCTCTTTTCCCAAAGCTCTGCTAGAAAACCAGTTATGACCCTCTGAACTTAAATTCAATTTCTAACCATAACATTATTTGCAAATCAAGATTTCTACTGGGAAAGTTCAACTACATAGATGTTTTATAAGAAGTAACCTGTCTAAACATACTGTCATTCCTGTGCAAACAACATGTTACAGGGAAAAACAAAGGATGCTAGACATAGGAAGATGTGAAGTAGCCAATCTAAGTAGGAGATAAAAAGCTCTTGAGATCAAGTAGAACATTAAATAAAGTAAAATTAAATGAAGCTGAAACCCTAACTCATCTAAATCTCTTATATAAATATCAACTTCCATTTGATTCTACAACAGTATAAAATCCGGCTTTTAAAGTGCCTTAAAATTCCTTCAAAACCACAATCATGCAATCTCAATGTAAAAAAGCAATTAAAGGCTTCAAGAAGTGACATCTGGACATTTACTTTAACTATAGAGGAGAATATCTAGTTCCAATAGTCTAGGGGTACTTTCTCCTAAATTCTACTCTTCAGTCGTATTTGACCCTGAAAGAGAACTGCCTGCCATTAATATTCTAGTTAGTAAACTGAATTTGGCAACAGAGTAGTATGTATAGAATACATACACCAATTCTTCTCATTGTAGAAACAAGACCTTGGCAAAAGTATATCTTTCTCTAATTTCAAATAAAAATCTTACATTTGAATTTGAAATAACTATGCCTATTCTGCTACAGTAATTAATACAAAAATTGTTTTATGTTTATGGGCAAGTTTGTCAGAATTCCTTTTCAGACATGATACTCTTCTCATGAAACCTCAGTAAGTAGTTAACTATAGTTATATGAGACACAAGACTTTGACAGTACAAGAACCAAGAGAATCTGAACCACTGATCTTCCTGATTTTAAAGTTCTTACTGGTAAGGTGCTTTAAACAGAGTTGTGTGGAATTAAATATTATACAAAACAAAACAAAATCTTTTATGTCTCTTTTTCTATTGGATCTCACTGCATATAACCACAATGGAATGTAGCTCCACCTAAAAAGAAGATCCAATTAACAAGATCAAATCCATGGAACTTAAGAGACACAAATGCTAAATGAAAAATGTAAACCTTTATCAACAAGGAAATGCTCTCAGATTAACATTTAATTAGAGAATAGCTATGCAATTTAAAACTATAAATTAATGGTTAGAAGAGACAGCAATTTTACTTTAAATCTTTATTCTTTCTAAAAAGATTTTGGCAGTAAAAGAAGTTCTCCTGGGTTTGTCAAAGAAATTACACCAACATGTTAAAATGAACGATAAATATACTATAAAGAATGGCTACGCTCATCAGAAAGAACTGACAGCTCAGAAAATGTGTATTCTTATCGGCAAGAAAAAAATACGGGAGAATAAAAGAGCCCCATTATCACTTACACTGCTTCATATTAAAGAGATTTTATTTTTTAATAGTACACTATAGCTCAAACTAAAAAAATGGGAGGAAGATCAATTATTATTGGGGCTAGTTCTCCTAGCTTTTGTATTGTTAATTTCCTTCACTACAAAGTTTATCTAGATTTTGCTGTGCTGACAAATCTTCAGTGACTATAAATGTTGCAAAGAATGGGAACGTATGCCTTAAAATCAAAATCCTCAGAATACTAAGAGCCTTCTCATGAATCACTATAGAAGCTACTTGGAAATATTTCTCCTGCAACATTTATTAATATATATCCTTTATTTATCTTACCTGCAAATCCAAGAGCTGCAATACCCAGTCCCACAGCTATCAAACTTCTTGCCTATGGAGGAAAAAATGATTATCACTTATAGTGTTACATACTGGGTTTTTAAAGTAAATCATTTAAAATAATGAGAATAATTATGATTAATAACACATTTTCCTCAAGCTCTGTGGTGTAGAATTTTTTTTAATCTTCAGGATTACAGCTAATTTTCAGTGAATTAAAATAATTCTAGATTTCATTTAATTTCCATGTATTTGAATTTGTTCTAATCAAGAGCTTTTATGTTACCTATTGCTAAAATGTTTTCTATAGACTATTCTTAATAGTGGGTTTAATGTATTTATCTTCTATAAAGCTAAAAGGTAAATATTTCCTCCTCATTTACATATGCAATGCTCAATGGACTCTGCTATATTTAAAAAACTTGATAAAATGTATCCATGTTTAGAAAAGAAGTCAAACGGTGAAAAATTAGTAAAAGTGATGAATAACTTAAGAGCTAGCTTATTTCTACCTTTCTTGACCAATGTAAAAATTTTACAGTAAGAGCCAAGAATTCAGAGTTTAAAGTTATGAGCTCATCCTGATAAATTTTAAATTAGTTATATACTCCATATCAGTCTATGCTTTTCTCCTGAACCACCTTGGGAAAATATTTGTCACAACAGAAAAAGGTTTTATGTAGCAAAGATCAACGGTTGCCCCCCAAGATCCATTTTCCCCTTCTTCTACAGGATCAAAATTCCTATTTTTAGCCAGACACATATTTCCAAGCCCCGCCTTAGACTTAGGTACAGCTATGTTTACTAAGTGTTGGCTTATAAGATATAAGCAGAGTGGTGTGTGCAGCCTCAGAGAAGTCCTTCATGGGACGGTGGAATGTCCTTCTCCCTTTCCATTCCTCCTTCCTGCTGGCTGCAATGTAGACATTATACCAGGAGCTGCCATGTCGGATAAGGGAGGAAGAACAATGAGATGAAAGGAGACCGCATCCTGGATGATCATGTAGCTGCCACAGCACCCCTGGACGGCTTCTATTTACATGAGATAAAAATAAAATTGTCTTCCTAAGATACTACTACTATTTTCAGTTTTCAGGTACTTGCAGCCAAATCAAATTTTGATGGAATCAGAATTAAGGAGAGACACTACAGAAACAGTTTCTGTCTGATTAGTGGTGAAAGAGGCAAACCCATAAGATCAAAAACCAAAAAAAAAGCTACAGTAATCTCACTAGGGAACAGAATGGAGTCATTTGACAACAGTACAAAAGAAATCGTAAGATTCAACGGGAGAGGCCACAACAGTGAGAGGCCCGAGTACAGCAAAAAAAAAAAAAATAAATAAATAAATAAATAAAATTGTCTTCCTAAGATACTACTACTATTTTCAGTTTTCAGGTACTTGCAGCCAAATCAAATTTTGATGGAATCAGAATTAAGGAGAGACACTACAGAAACAGTTTCTGTCTGATTAGTGGTGAAAGAGGCAAACCCATAAGATCAAAAACCAAAAAAAAAGCTACAGTAATCTCACTAGGGAACAGAATGGAGTCATTTGACAACAGTACAAAAGAAATCGTAAGATGGAGGCTGAGACTAGATGGATAGTAAAACCGAAAAGCCCTATAGCCATCAGTTTTCAAGTTCTGTAAGGAATGCAAATCTTAGGAAATCAAAGCCCCAAGTCTTCAAGAGGAGACTCTATAAGGATAAACATCAAGACACAAAGGCCAACTGTATGAAGGTGCTCTAACTTTAACACCCAGTAACTCTCTCTTAGAAGTCTAGAGCTCTTCATAGACAAGATGAGGAAAGTTCATCTAGGTTTCCCCTCCTCAGTTCCAGTTCCTTTTTTTTAAAGAGTTAGACTTTTTTTTTTTAATAAATTTATTTATTTATTTTGCTTCACTGAGTCTTCGTTGCTGCACGTGGGCTTTCTCTAGTTCTGGTGAGCGGGATCTACTCTTCGCTGCAGCGTGCGGGCTTCTCACCGCGGTGGCTTCTCTTATTGCGGAGCACAGGCTCTAGGCGTGTGGGCTTCAGTAGTTGTGGCATGTGGGCTCAGTAGTTGTGGCTCACAGGTTCTAGACTGCATGCTCAGTAGTTGTGGTGCACAGGCTTAGTTGCTCTGTAGCAGGTGGGATCTTCCTGGACCAGGGTTGGAACCCGTGTCTCCTGCATTGGCAGGTGGATTCTCAACCACTGCGCCACCAGGGAAGTCCTCAGCTCCAGTTCTAAGATTCACCTTTTCACCAGGCAGAGCACTAGGGCAATCTCAGTAAGGGAAGATTCTTACCCTGGCAGAGAAGGACAAGCCTAGAGCTAGCTAGCAAGAGGCCAAACAGTCTTTGAGGTTCCCTTCAGGTTGTCTAGATGTAATTACTCCTGAACTGAAGGGAAATGCGTATTGATTTCAAGAAGATGTTCTGTTGAGGTATATTTTTGCCATTTTCTAGAGCTTCCCAGGGGCTACATATTTTGAGTTTTCCAGTCTTATTTTCCATTGGTTCACTTTAAGGATCCTCAGTCCAACCAAAGTACTCAACTGGGGCTTCCCTGGTGGCACAGTGGTTAAGGATCCACCTGCCAATGCATGGGACACGGGTTCGAGCCCTGGTCTGGGAAGATCCCACATGGCACAGAGCAACAAAGCCCGTGCACCACAACTACTGAGCCTGCGAGCCACAACTACTGAGCCAGGGCACCACAACTACTGAAGCCCATGCGCCTAGAGCCCATGCTCTGCATCAAGAGAAGCCACTGCAATGAGAAGCCTGCGCACCGCAACTAGACAAAGCCTGCACGCAGCAATGAAGACCCAACTCAGTCATAAATAAATAAATTTATTTTTTAAAAAGTACTCAACTGTTTTCATGTGTGAATTTATTTTCCTTCCTCATAAACTTGTTTATTCTTTCATCTGACCAGAAATATTTATCTTTGCTATCAAGATCTGACGTATTCTTAATATTTCAGCTTGAACCAGCCACAGAATGGGAGAAGTCATTTGCAACACATAACGATGAGCACATGCCCCAAAATACAGAGAATTCCTCCACATTAAAAAGACAGATGGGGCTTCCCTGGTGGTGCAGTGGTTGAGAGTCCGCCTGCTGATGAAGGCGACACGGGTTCGTGCCCCGGTCCGGGAAGATCCCACATGCCGCAGAGCGGCTGGGCCCATGCGCCATGGCCGCTGAGCCTGCGCGTCCGGAGCCTGTGCTCCGCAACGGGAGAGGCCACAACAGTGAGAGGCCCGCGTAGCGCAAAAGAAAAAAAAAAAGAAAAGAAAAAGACAGATGATCCAGTAGAAAATGAACAAAAGAGTCCAGGGGGATTTCCCCCTGGTGGGTCCAGTGGTAAAGAATCCACCTTCCAATACAGGAGACATGGGTTTGATCCCTGGTAGGGGAACTAAGATCCCACATGCCGGGGCAACTAAGCCCACGTGCCACATCAAAGAGCCCACATGCTGCAATGAAAGATCCCACATGCCACATCGAAGATCCCGTGTGTCACAACTAAGACCCAACACAGCCGTAAATAAATAAATAAATAAAATATTAAAAAAAAAAAAAAGAGTAGGTCAGGGACTTCATAGAAAAAAATCTAAATGGCTAATAAACATATGAACACTAACAATAAACACCAAACCAAAATGTTGTAGAAATATTAATACAAGAATATAAAGATCTCTGGCCTTTGTGAAATTTGTTCTATCCACCGATGCATCAAGCACCAAGCAATAATATCTACACTTCTAGGGTTATTCTGAGGATAATATTAATAACGTATGTAAAGGACTTAGCACAGTGGCTTGGCACATAGTAAACAGGCAGTAAACGTGAACCACTTTAATGTTATCAATAAGAATAACTAGCTATTAGGAATGTAAGTGGTGTAACAGAAATACGAACAATGTTTCATAAACTCTTAAATTTGTCCAAGTAAAAGACAACTCACAGAAGTGGTTTTTGAGGTAGGCCGTGGAAAATGAATTGGTCTTCTCTAGGTTAGATAATCCAAATTTTCACATTTTGAAAAACGCATATTTGAAAAACGTAAAGTCTTGAAAAGTTGAGTTATTTTAATTTCACAATTTTATAGGTTGATTACTGCATCATTTTTATTATTCCTACTATTCAAATATATATATATGAGACAAACAGTTGCCTCATTCTGAAGAGATTTTCATGTCAAGGTATTTATATCAGAAACATTAAATCATCAGACATTTGATCATTTTTCACTTTAATCTAACAATACGTAAGGCTCAATTGTGTTTAACAATTAAAAATTCAATTTAATTTAACAAATTAAGTATTGAGTACTCTGATGATTATTCTCCATTTGCCTCTCCAGATTCATTTTCCACCCTTCTCAGAAGACTACATTATCCAGTCCTCGCTTGCCCTCTCTCGCTTCTGGCTGGGTTTTGCCAATGAGAGGAAGTGTTGAACAGAACACCATGCACTGGTTACCAATCCCAGAAAAGGACTCTATACATTTCTGCCCATTATACCTTGGTATCAAGGTTGTGAAGGAAAACACAACAGTCAAGCGCTAGGCAGAACAATGTTCACTCATATAGAGAAGAGACAGAGTAAGGTCAGCTCCAGTCATGTGCACTAGTCTCGTGCGGCTAGTGGCCGCCAGCCGGCTGACAAAGGGAAATTGGCCCACAAGCACCCTCCCGCTCTTTATCCCACACTATCCCTAGAGTCTGAAATACTGAAAGCTGAGGGCAAGCCTGAAACAGGGGACGATAATCCCACAAAGTACAGGTTGTGTGAGCTCCAAGTGTTCCGCGTCCAAGACCCATTCTTACGAGGCCAAGAGGGGTTGAAAGGCTATGCACATGAGACTTTTTCCCAACAGGAAGCATCAGCAGAAAAGCAAAGAGTGGAAGGAGGTAGAAACAATAGTACAACGTATTCCCTGCTATATTTCCTCTTTGGCCATGGCTCTTGTTGAGTGGCTCCTCTTCCATACCTGTAACTCTCACTGGGTTCTGGAGCATAGTTCCCAACCCCTTGCCTCTCTGCCTGAGTGGATAACTGTTTCCAACTGGTGCTAGTCCCTGGGTGATTCATCATCCCTTTTTGGTTACTTTAAACTATGCCCACAACTCTGCAAATAGTCCCTTCATTAAACTATGTTCCAAAAAACCATCCATTACTACCAGGACCCTCAATGATACAAGCATGACTGTACACCAGTCACTATACACAAGGCAAAGGCCTATATCAAATGGGTCCTCTACAGGATGCTAAACATGGTGAGCCTCCAACATTTATGCTAATCTCCCAAAGATCTTTATTTTTAACCTATCGCATTTATTTCACTAATGTATGCTTAGATGTGTTCTGTCTCCTTAAGCTTTTCTAGATAGCAAGAGCTTTTAAAAAAATCTGATGAACTCTATGGATCAACACCTTAGAAAAGCGCAAATATATATATACACCCTAGAAAAGCACAAATATTTTTGTATATAATTTGAGGGAATCCATGGGTTTCCCTGAAGCCCTTCAGCTCACAAACCCCAACATGAGAACCTCTAAGAAATAAATAAGTGGGGGGCTTCCCTCATGGCACAGTGGCTGAGAGTCCACCTGCCAATTCAGGGGACACCAGTTGGATCCCTGGTCTGGGAAGATCCCACGTGCCGTGGAGCAGCTAAGCCTGAGTGCCACAACTACCAAGCCTGCATTCTAGAGCCCATGAGCTACAACTACTGAAGCCCACGTGCCTAGAGCCCATGCTCCGCAACAAGAGAAGCCACTGCAATGAGAAGCCCGCGCACTGAAACGAAGAGTAGCCCCTGCTCACCACAACTAGAAAAAGCCCACGTGCAGCAACAAAGACCCAACACAGCCAAAAATAAATTAATTAAATTAATTAATTAAATAAATTTTTTAAAATAAATGTGGACTTCCCTGGTGGCACAGTGGTTAAGAATCTGCCTGCCAATGCAGGGGACATGAGTTGGATCCTTGGTCCAGGAAGATTCCACGTGCCGCAGCGCAACTAAACCCGTGCGCCACACTACTGAGCCTGCGCTCTAGAGCCTGTGCGCTGCAAGTACTGAAATCCACGCGCCACAACTACTGAAGCCCGCGTACTCTAGGGCCCGTGCTCCACAAGAGAAGCCACTGCAATGAGAAACCCACGCACCGCAACGAAGAGTGGCCCCCACTCGCCACAACTAGAGGAAGCCCACGCGCAGCAATGAAGACCCAACGCAGCCAAAACATATAAGAAAAAAAATTAAAATTAAAAATAAACTAATGCCCACTGAAATAAGAAAGGTGTTTCATTTACTTTGAGTTCCTAGAGCATATCAGAAGATCTGCCATTTATATTTCATTTCTCATTCATTCAACAATAGTACAATAAGAAAAATAATGCTAATGCCAGAATTAATCTCTATTTCTGAAGACTAACTTTATAGAAAGATAAACACTAAATGCCTTGCAACCTTTAAAAACAAACCCAAATTAGGTAGATCATTGGAGCAAATAAGAACGTTCAATAAATGACCCCAAACTGTGCAATCAAGTCTTACTCATCCACACTGAAAATGGACAAAGTATTAGCATAGCTAATCAACAACTCATTTCTTATTGGAATTAAATTACTTATTGGAAGGGGACTGTATCTGATTTACCTCTTTAATAGTATTTTCAATTAATTTGATATTAAAATAGTTTATACCTTTTGAGCATAAACAACTGATAACAAAAATCTATTTGGAAGTAGAACTCAACTTGAAATTTTAAAACTATTATGCGTCCTGCGCTACCAGATTCCTGTACTCTGTAATAAGAATAAAGGTCCTCTGCATGAAGTTTTCTATGGAAATACTGTCAGAGAGATAAGCAAATAAGTTAAAACTTTAACCTCAAACGGTCCAGAATAAGAGTATTATTCGTTTCCTAGAGAAAAATATTTATCTACTACCTGTTTTTCAGTCACTAAGAAGTCATTTGTATTTTTTTTTTCAGACACAAATTTAGAGAGCTCTAAAACAACAAATTCCACCAACTCTCCACATACATGAATGACCCAAACAGAAAAAAAAGATCATCTAGTTGCAAATACAGAAGACAGGAAGCACAGGAAAATCCATCTGAAATCTGAGCAAGTAGTTCACGCAGAACTCTCAGCCATACCTTTATCTGACCTTAAATTTTTTTAAAGTAAAATAACATCTAAAGCATACTGGGGCTTTAAAAAACAAAAGCCCATGGTTCATTTGGCATAACTGTGTAAATATCAGAGAATTCCATCAACATCTTCTCTATTTGACTACTGTTGAAAAAAATTTCACATATGCTTTATCACTATGCTATTTCACATTTACTTAAACTTCAGTGTTGTACCTTCAGGCTAACAGGATCTATTTTATTTCTTTTATATACGTAACACCATATTTGATCTATGTCAAGCACAATGATGTGCTTCAATTTTTATTCTGAATGTTTTTATAAACAATGATGCTTTAAAACTAAATTGCCAGCAACAGAACAAAAACGACACTGAAAAGACAATTTAAAAGCAAAATGGAGAGTGAGGCATAGTGCTAGTACCATAAGTGCTGTCATTGTCTACCAATTAGGCAATAACCAGGTTAAATGTCTATGATTGCTCATGCAACTAGACTGATATCACGTTACATCTGTGTTTTTACAGAAACTAGGGAAATGTTGCTACTTTTTTGACTTAGGGAAATTAGAATATGGGCTGAAAATAAGACAGGCAGTGTGATTTAAAAACAAAGATATGTATACACTTGTACTCTGGCCTAAGCTAAAATGGCCATAGGTGTCAAACATATGTAGGAGCCAGCAGATGATAAATGTGGATGCCATACAAGGTATTTTTGTTGTTGTTGTTTCAAACATCCACAAGGCTGCCTTCAGGAAGTTTTAGTTTTGAAACTTTTTCTTTGAAGGTTCAGATGGTTAGAAAAGCAGCTAACACTTTCTAGGCCTGCAGAAGATCTAAATAAATTCTTAGATACATTTTTTTCTATATAAAATTATGTGAGCATGTAGTTATAACTAGTTGATCTTTCTATAAAAAAGGTATATATGTGCACATATATACCTAAAAACTAATACAGTTACAAATCAATTAAAAATTCTACCAACTAATTCTTTTACAACTGGTCCAGACCAGTGTTTGGGGAAAGTGGTCTATATAAGAAAAATAGAAAAATTCCATTCACACCAAATTTGGAAATTCAATTTTTAACAATCTCATCATAGTCACCACAGAAAACAAAGATGATATGTACACATATAACTAATTTATGTGTTATTGGCCAATGGTATTTAAGTTTTTAAAAATTCATGACAACTTTAGATTTCTCAAAAATGCCAAAAAGCATAGTTTTCACTGCATCCCCTTTGACCATACACAATGCATGAATATTTTAGATTTTAAAATGTCCAAGCATATGTATAATAGCATTGCAGAAATTAACGAACAGTAAATTCCCAGTGAAATCACTGACTGATTTAAAATGGTTGGAGAGTTACCATAACGAATCCTCTGCCTAGGGACTTCCCTGGTGGCACAGTGGTTAAGACTCTGCACTCCCAATGCAGGGGGCCGGGGTTCGATCCCTGGTCAGGGAACTAGCTCCCACATGCATGCCACAGCTTGCCTGCAAGCTGCAACAAAGGAGCCCACGTGCCACAAATAAGACCCGGCGCGACCAAATAAATAAAGAGAATAAATAAATAATTATTAAAAAAAAAAAGAATCCTCTGCCTAGACTGCTAAAGCTGACCGGAGAAAAGTCTTATGAACACACTACACAGCACCATGACAAAAGTATGGTTTCTGATGGCGGCTGGGCTTTCAAATCCACTCAGTCTCATCATCTCCTTCATCCCTGATTCATGCCATTCCCCATTCCTTTTTGCCCTTACTGTTCTAAATTTTACTTTTTTCATTAGCCTTCATGTTTTTCACCCATGAAGCAAGCATGAACTTCCTCAATCTTCCCTTTCACCCCTGAATGTATAATCCATGTGCTTCAAAGTTAATCAGGGCTGGGCTCCAATTCCAGCTCAACATTTACCAAATCTGCGACCCTAAGCTGATCTCTCTAGGCCCATTTCCTCATCTATAAAATGGGAATGTGGGAATGTGAAAACCTAATCACAGCGTGCTCAAAATGATTTATGAGAAAACATTATGAAAAATGACCAATGAACTGTGTAAACATGGCAGATTTCTGTTAGTTCTTTCTTCACTCCCACAATTTTACTCTTAATCCTTTCTGTTCTCTGTTCATTCCTCCTGGAAAATCCCTGCTTATTTCAAATAGCTTTAAGGTCACCTCCAGGTAAAATTTACGCCACTCATCTCCTCACTCAAGTAAAACTTTTTAGTGACTCCATGGTACTTAGCAGTTCTATTATAGTACATAGCACATTATTTAATAATGGCTTACCTATTTCAAACCCTTGCTAAAATGTGAGCTTCTGGAGGTAGGGACTGTTTACCTCTTTGGATTTCTGAAATCTAACAAAGTACCCAGTACATAGTAGGTTCTCAAAAGTTAATATAATGAGATGAAAATGATCTTAAGAAGCATCCCCACTATCCAGATGCCTTTTGGAACTTGAATTATTTATGTACTGTATTGGTGTCTGCTAGAGGATGGAATTATGATTGAAATGGGAAAATATAATAGAAGATGATTGTTAAATTTAATCAAGAAATTAACACATAATCATGTCTCAAAATATTCTGGATCAGGTATATATATCCAGAAGTCTCACAGAAGAAAAAGAAAATGAAGTTAAGGGCCTATGCCAGGTAAATTTCCTTACAAAAATGAGATGCATATAATTCACAGATCCATGTGGAAAAACATGAAGGAGTAACTGAATTGTTAAACAAAGAAAAATAACAAAACTCCAAATAAAAAAAGTCAGGCATTTTTTCAAGCAGCCATTTGGAGACTCTCCCATCTCTGAGTATTTCAAAGAGACAGACAATAAACAATAGAAATCAGAAAAATATACAACGGAAAGTGACATGTGCTATGAAGGAAATTAAGCAGCCAAAGAATTATGTGTGGGGACTTCCTTGGTGGCACAGTGGTTAAGAATCCACCTGCCAATGCAGAGGACACGGGTTCGAGCCCTGGTCAGGAAAGATCCCATGTGCTGTGGAGCAACTAAGCCCATGCGCCACAACTACTGAAGCCCACATGCCTAGAGCCCATGCTCTGCAACAAGCGAAGCCACCACAATAAGAAGAATGCACACTGCAACAAAGACTAGCCCCCGCTCGCTGCAACTGGAGAAAGCCCACGCGCATCAACAAAGACCCAACGCAGCCAAAAATAAATAAATAAAAATTAATTAATTTTTTATAAAGACTAGCCCCCGCTCGCTGCAACTGGAGAAAGCCCACGCGCATCAACAAAGACCCAACGCAGCCAAAAATAAATAAATAAAAATTAATTAATTAATTAATTTTTTTAAAAGCCAACAAGATTTGTTGAGAGACCAGATGTGAGGTATAAAAGAAAGAGAAGATGATGAATGGATAAAGAAAATGTAGTGCATATGTACAGTGGAATATTATTCACCCATAAAGAGAAGGAAAGTCTAGCATTTGTGACAACATGGATGAACCTGGAAGACATTACACAAAGTGAAATAAAACCAGACACAGAAAGACAAATATTGATTGATCTCACATACATGTGGAATCTAAAAAAGTCAAAAACTCATGGAAGCAGAGAGTAGAACAGCAGTTAACAGAGGCTGGGGTGGGAGAAATGGGGTGATGTGGGTCAAAGTTCCTGTAAGATGAATAAGTTTTATACTTGAAATTTGCTAAGAGTAGTAGACCTAAGCTTTCTCACCGTATGTGTACATACATGTGCACAGATGCGCGCACACACACACACACACACACATATACACACAGAAGGTAACAATGTGAGGTGACCAATGTGTTAATTAGCTTGAATTATGGTGATCATTTCACAATGTATATGTCTATTAAATCATGTTGTCCACCTTACATATATACAATATTTATTTGTCAATTATACCTCAGTAAAGCTGCAGGTAAAGAATGTCAAGGTTATTGCCTTACACAACTGGAAGAGTGGAGTTCCCTTTTGCTGAGAGGAAAGTCTGTGAGAGGGAGTGGGGCAGAGGGAAGGGCTGTCATAAGTTCCTTTGGTCTTGCTTTTCTAAAAACACGCCACCCTCAGTGTGATAAAACCCAAGCAAAGCTGTACATGAATTCCTAACACCTGGGGAAGAAACGGTCTCATCTACTAATGGAAAAGAAGAATAAGCAGGTTGTCTCAAAATACATACTTTGTTATCTCGCAGTGGCTCAGTCCTCAAGGGTTAATCACAAGCAAATCACTTTCTGCTGAACTCAGTGTTTTATGCTGCCTTATTATTTGGTTCAATTTCTACAAAGAAAGCTATTTGAATTTAAACAGCAAGCGGAAAGGAGAAAAAAGGGAAGAAACAAGAAAGACTGCTTGGCAAATCAGCAGAATTTGAGAAAGAGAGGTAGTGCACATGCAGATCAAAAGAAGGAGAGCAAGGGAATTTATATTCCAGAAAAAGTGTCAGACATGATAAAATGACATTAGGAAGAGAATTTTTACAATTATCCTTCCCTAAGATTTTCAAGCTGGCCAGATTTTCATATCTAAATCCACCTGGCCCTTACCATTACCGTTCCATTGCCAAAAAAAAGTACACTTGAACTTCTCTCAAAGCACCAATTCTTTAATTAATTTAAGTGAAAATTTTAAATTAAGTAAAAAGAAAAAGCAATGTTAACTACATCTTACTTGCTTGACTTTAAAGTCAATTTATTTTAAACCATAGGCAAGCATTAATACCTACAGCATGACTAGAGAGTAAATAAAAGGGCAAACCAAAAACAATCTGAAACAGTAAAACAAAACCCAAAAGCAAACATAATAAGAAACAAGGGGCTTCCCTGGTGGCGCAGTGGTTGAGAGTCCGCCTGCCGATGCAGGGGACACGGGTTCGTGCCCCGGTCCGGAAGGATCCCGCATGCCGCGGAGCGGCTGGGCCCGTGAGCCATGGCCGCTGAGCCTGCGCGTCCGGAGCCTGTGCTCCGCAATGGGAGAGGCCACGGCGGTGAGAGGCCCGCGTACCATTAAAAAAAAAAAAAGAAGAAAGAAACAAAACTCTCAGGCTCAGGACAAATGAGTACTTCTCCACTCTAAAATAATGAACAAAAAATTCTCCAAACTTAAATCCTTGCTATAACTGATGATCTTAAGAATAACCTTTTAAGTACTGTTTAGCATTTATTCATTGACCCACTGATACAAACCTTGTCTCTAATAACGCAAGCAGCTTTCTTTGTTCATGTTAAATGTGACTAGTCAGAAAGTCCTGTCCCAATACCAACTTAGTCCTGGTCGCCTCAGAGAGTACCAGGAGTCCCTGGGTTCATCACAGGTTTGCTAAACCAGGCTGCACATTTGGCTTCAAGTTCTCAAACCCAAGGATACTGTGATGGTTCACTTTATGTGTCAGTTTGGCTAGGTCAGTCAATTAAACCTCAATGTAGGTGTTGCTGTGTTGGTATTTGGTACATGTGGCTAACATCTATAATCAGCTGACTTTATTAAGTAAAGCAGTTTATCTTTGATAACATAGGTGTGACCCATCCAAGCAGTTGAAAGGCCTTAAGAAAACTGAGATTTCCCTGAGGAAGTAGAAATTCTGCCTCGAGACTTAGCTGCTGTCTGAAAGTTGCCAGCCTGCAGGCCTGCCCTACAAATTTTAGAATTGCCAGCCCACACAATTGTGTAAGCCAGTTCCTAGAAATAGATAAATAATACATTCTACTTAGTTCTGTTTCTTTGGAGAACCCTGGCTGATACATATGTCTACTGTGTTTCAGGACCAGAAAATAATGTTTTTAGGTATATCGCCCTGACTCGTTCATTATTCACTAATTCAACATTTATTTAAACATTTAATCGGGGTACTTACTACAAACCAGGCACTGTACTAGGGGCAGAGATATGGATCAATAAGGTCACCTCACAAAGGTAACAAACTGATTCACAATCTCAAAACAAAGCCTGCGAGTCCTCAAAAACTTACTAGTTTGCTTTTATATTTTATTTCTCCATAAATTTATCTAATTTCTTTTAGAACTTACTAGATTTTTAGCCAGAAATATTTCTTAGGATAATAAAGGGATGGTTATTCTAGTTGTCAATGACTCTCAAAAGTTGACACATGACACACCCTCTCTTAGGACCAGATTTTAAATCAGATCATAGACAAGGACCAGATTTTAAATCAGATCATAGATAAGATTCCCTCTAGGCTATCTGCAAAGGCACATGGTTGTAACCCCACCCCTTTGTCATGTTACCTCATGACACCTCATCAGTGTGCAGAGACACTGGGGTTAAGATCCACTGCTTTATACAGCTACACTGAGATATCCAATGTGCTGCAAAGGCACATGGTTGTAACCCCACCCCTTTGTCATGTTACCTCATGACACCTCATCAGTGTGCAGAGACACTGGGGTTAAGATCCACTGCTTTATACAGCTACACTGAGATATCCAATGTGCTGCAAAGGCACATGGTTGTAACCCCACCCCTTTGTCATGTTACCTCATGACACCTCATCAGTGTGCAGAGACACTGGGGTTAAGATCCACTGCTTTATACAGCTACACTGAGATATCCAATGTGCTGCAAAGGCACATGGTTGTAACCCCACCCCTTTGTCATGTTACCTCATGACACCTCATCAGTGTGCAGAGACACTGGGGTTAAGATCCACTGCTTTATACAGCTACACTGAGATATCCAATGTGCTGCAAAGGCACATGGTTGTAACCCCACCGTGTGCAGAGACACTGGGGTTAAGATCCACTGCTTTATACAGCTACACTGAGATAACCAATGTGCTGCAAAGGCACATGGTTGTAACCCCACCCCTTTGTCATGTTACCTCATGACACCTCATCAGTGTGCAGAGACACTGGGGTTAAGATCCACTGCTTTATACAGCTACACTGAGATAACCAATGTGCTGCAAAGGCACATGGTTGTAACCCCACCCCTTTGTCATGTGTGCAGAGACACTGGGGCTAAGATCCACTGCTTTATACAGCTACACTGAGATAACCAATGTGCTGAGAATAATCTACTGCACAGATTTTACTAATTAGTGTTAACACAGTCCATCAAATTTGAAACAAGCACGCACTAACTAAAAACTCTCTTTAAGGTGTATACGATTATAATAATATAGTAATTGACATTTCTTTAATTGGTAAAAGCTTTCACTTTAACACCAGGTTTAACCTGAGGGAGAGATTCCATTTTTCTATCTTTATTACAATTTAGTAAGTCAGTGCTAGTAGGGAGTAGTGGAAGTAAGACGCTGAAAGTCGGTTTCAGCAGATATTTGATCAGAGGCTGCCAATAAGAAACTTGCACTTACCCTTACATGTTTTCCCTGTGAGCTGGTCCCTACCTGTGTCTGGACCAGGTCACTTCCCAAAATAAGCTCTCCGTCCTCTGAAGCTGCTGGCTCTAAGGGACTTGGGGTATCTGAGTCATAGCCCTACTACCCTCATTCAGTTGAGTCTAGTATGTCTCCACCCTTCTGTTTCACCACTATTCATATAAAGATAGTATTATTGACCCCAGTCCCTAACACAGAAGGATGTCTGGTATATATATGTCTTCTCAGTTTCTAAACAGCAAAGAAAAATGGAATGACTCTAGACAGGCAGCAGGAACAAGTAAATATCCAAATATGAGAGAAATCAATGCCAACAGTACCCTCTCCCCTATTCAAATACTCCCACCTCTCTACATCCCAGTTTGTCTATTGTAATCCCAGACCACAACTTCATAACTTGTCTCCTTCACTGAACTGTGAGCCTCTAGAGAGCAAGAAGCAGGTACTATTCATCTTTGTATTCCTAGAATACGTATGGGTTAAATAAAAGTTAGTGTTAACTGACTGGATGGATGAATGTGTGTGTAGATGGTTAGGTGGACAGGTGGCCAGTTGCTAAGTACTCTGCTTCTGGGTCATAGATGGCTTCTGAGAAGAGTCCAGATAAAACTGAAGGATAGGGTCAATGCTAGACCAAGAGGGAAAAGGGAGGATGCAGGAGAGAACAAAGGTTAGAAGCTAGGAAACCTGAATTCTGATTGAGATTCTGCCCTTAACTCACGGTGACCTTAGGTTATTGCAATTGAATATATGTGTATGTTGGAAGGCAGGGATCATCTACAGAATATGTTAAATAGCTACAGAATATGTTAAATACAGACTAGACCAGTAACCTATAAAATATTTCAAACATAGAGCAGACAACGTGTAAAATATAAGGTCAACTTCCATCTATTTAACAATATGGAATCATCTCAAGATAATAACCCTAAGCAGACAGGCCAAAAAGGGGCAAGATTTTCAAAGTCAAATTCTAATTAGAAAATTAAACCAGAATGATACTGAAAGATGACTTCGGTGTTTGGAAGATATCTGTTAGGAAGTAAGAACTATGGCAAGCTTTACATCCGTGCTCTGTGGCTCTTCATGCTAGATGTGTCAAGTCTATCAGTGAAGCTTGTGAGACGTGTTCTTTGGCCTGAAGCTTCAGATATATCTGCTCTAAAAAGCTTGGTCTTCTGGGCAATTCAAGGTTCATTTAGTTCTAGGAGTTAGTTTCTTTAACTTGTTTGTCACTGCTATTTTATTCACTGGCCCTAAATTTCTCTCTTTCAAATTTAAGGATTTTCCTTAGCTCTTTCTATTATCTAAACTTTGGAGAAAAGGGACTTTTTTAACTAACAGATATCCTTTATCATTTTGTTATTGTACTTTTATTGTTTTATTGACTTTTATTAAATTATTTTTGTCCAATAACTTCCTGAATTAAGAGTTCTACACTATTCCTGAATTAAGTTCTAAACTACTTTAGCCTACCTTCAAATGAGCCTTCCCTGCCTCTTTCCCCCTCACACAATCACACACTTCTCCTGCCAATTCATTTATATATTTTCTTTTGCGGGAAATGTTCCATTTCTATTTGACTTTTGAAAGGTGCAAACAGAAGTACACACAGTACTCTACGAACAGACACATTATACTTTTAAACAGAAAAGATAGGTTTTGGGAATTCCCTGGTGGTCCAGTGGTTAGGACTCTGTGCTTCCACTGCAGGGGGCCCCGTTTGATCCCTGGTTGGGGAACTAAGATCCCACACACACAATATATATATATGTTTCTGTTTTATTTTCAATAGTTTCCATAAGATGTCCAATGTTTTGCTGGTTTTAGAGCTGAAAGAAATGATAGAAAACATCTAGCCAAAACCCACTCCACTTCCTCCATTTTTATGGAGGAAGACACTGAGGTCCTGAATAGTCACATGCCTTGTCCAAGTTGCAGCCATTGTTTTTTGTTTATTTGTTTGTGTTTTCTTTTGTTTTTAATTTATTTATTTTTGGCTACGTTGGGTCTTCATTGCTGCACGCGGGCTTTCTCTAGTTGCGGCAAGTGGGGGCTACTCTTCATTGCTGTGCACGGGCTCCAGTAGTTGTGGCACGTGGGCTCAGGAGTTGGGGCTCACGGGCTTAGTTGCTCCGTGGCATGTGGGATCTTCCCGGACCAGGGCTCGAACCTGTGTCCCCTGCATTGGCAGGCGGATTCTTAACCACTGCACCACCGGGGAAGCACCACAGCAATTGTTATCAGTGTCTGCACTGGGACTGGAACAGAGGTATCCTAATTCCAGACCAGAGCCTAGGTCTTCAAGCAACAATTTAATCTCCTACAGTCTTTTAACAGATTATAAAAACCATTCAATTATCCTTCCAGTGTGAGCTCATACTCAGTGAAACATCCCTAACTGACTTTAGTGCCCATTCACAAACCTTTTGCCTTGTACAACTTCTTACTAGGTAGTTTGATAAATTACCCAGAGGAAATAGTGTCATTTGATTGTCTAATGTCAAGTTAGATCCTAGCACTGGTCCTTGATATCCTCACTCCTTATATAATTCCCTATTTTTTTTTCACAAAATTTTACCTTCCCTCAACCTCCAACAAGAAGTTGTATGTTCAAAACTCCTACATTTAATATAAAACTAACAGTTTGTTAAGTATGAAAGTAGGATTACTAGTACCTCCTTCAACTTCTGGATGGGGCCATGTGGCAATCTGTCACACTCCAGTATAAAGGCCATTAATAATGAGAGGCATCCATTTAGCCAACAACTCAAAGCCTTACAACTGTCAAGGGAGTGGTTCAATGAACATTCTTAAACTGATGCTACGAATTCAAATTGGGACAATCTGTCTTGAAGGTAATTTCACCATAGGAATCAACAGCCTTAAACATATTTATGTCATTAGGCTCAGAAAATAATCAGAGAGGTGCATAAAAACTTTTATATGAGAATATGCATCACTGCATTATTTATAATATATAAAACTGGAAACAATTTGAATACCCAACAATAGGGGAATAATTAAATAAATTAAGACACATCTAAAATACGCATCCACAATTAAATAATATATTGAGGAATGTTTACAGACCACGTTAGAGAATAAAAGCAAGTTATACGACGGAATGTTCAGCATATATGCACACCGGAAAAAAATGGAATGTTATAAAACAAAACATTAACAGTAGTTATATATTCTTATTACCTACCTTTTATCACTAAAACAAAATCTTTGGATCACAGACTTTGGAATTCAAAGAAATATGGTTTGAATTGCTCTCTACATGTCAGCAACATAACCTTGGCCAAGTTACTTAACCTCTATACTAGAGCTTCCTCATCTGTAAAATGAGATAAACAATACCTACCTCCTTGGGTTGCTATGAATTTTTAAAAATTAGGACATACATATACATCACCTAGTATTTTACATGTGGTAAACATTCAATAAATGGTACCTACTTCAATTACTATATTATATTATTATACAATTGTTTCTTTTAAAATCAGGGGAAAAATAAAGGTTAAAAAAGAAAAGTTGTGGAAGATCCCACCAGTCAGAAGGGTTTAATAAATAACTTCTTAAGTCAGAAAACCCTCTGATCTGTCTACTTTAAAATAAACTTTAAAAACAAATTCTTCAACAGCAACCAATATACCTCATCTTTGGTATCTCCCTTTTAATCCTGCACTTAATTTTGCACCCTGATCATAAAAGTGATCTTGCTGTGTCTCTAGCTAGCCTCCTCCCTATCATGTACTTTTTTTTTTTAACATCTTTATTGGGGTATAATTGCTTTACAATGGTGTGTTAGTTTCTGCTTTATAACAAAGTGAATCTGTTATACATATACATATATCCCCATATCTCTTCCCTCTTGCATCTCCCTCCCTCCCACCCTCCTTATCCCACCCCTCTAGGTGGTCACAAAGCACCGAGCTGATCTCCCTGTGCTATGCAGCTGCTTCCCACTAGCTATCTATTTTACGTTTGGTAGTGTATATGTGTCCATGCCACTCTCTCGCTTCATCCCATCTTACCATTCCCCCTCCCTGTGTCCTCAAGTCCATTCTCTATGTCTGCGTCTTTATTCCTGTCCTGCCACTAGGTTCATCAGAGTCAGGTTTTTTTTTAAGATTCCATATATATGTGTTAGCACGTGGTATTTGTTTTTCTCTTTCTGACTTACTTCACTCTGTATGACAGACTCTAGGTCCATCCACCTCACTACAAATAACTCAATTTCGTTTCTTTTTATGTCTGAGTAATATTCCATTGTATATATGTGCCACATCTCCTCTCATGTACTCTTACAAGCTTTTACTATACTGACTTCGAAGACCCTGGCAAGCACCCCTTAAACTCTCTCTTTCGGCTTACCTGCAACACCTTGCAATTCAGTTATTCTTCTTGCTTGGGAAATCATCCCATTTCCTGAAAGCTACTTTTACTCCCTTACAATAGGGTCTTTTACTTTAAGGCTGTAATTTCTTACAGTAGCAATGCTTATAGCTTAATTTCATTACACAGTATTCTTTTCTTCCTTTTTGAGTTAAGGTGAAATAAAATTAACTCTGCTTTGAAGTTTAAGAAATTTTAAACAGGGCTTCCCTGGTGGTGCGGAGGTTAAGAATCCGCCTGCCAACGCAGGGGACACGGGTTCGAGCCCTGGTCCGGGAAGATCCCACATGCCGTGGAGCAACTAAGCCCATGCACCACAACTACTGAGCCTGCACTCTAGAGCCCGTGAGCCACAACTACTAAGCCTGCATGCCACAACTACTGAAGCCCGAGCACCTAGAGCCCATGCTCCGCAACAAGAGAAGCCACCGCAGTGAGAAGCCCGTGCACCACAATGAAGAGGAGCCCCCGCTCGCCGCAACTAGAGAAAGCCCACACACAGCAACGAAGACCCAATGCAGCCAAAATTAAATAAATAAAATTATTTAAAAAAACAGAATTTTAAAACATATCTTGAAGCTTCTGAAGACGCTGAAAAGTACCACAAAAACCAAGACTGTATATCATTTCTTGGAGTTGAATTTCATCAATTTCTTATATCTAAATGATGGAGAAATAATATGGTACAGTATAAAAGTCAAGGACTTTTAGAGTCAAAATTGGTTTCACATCCTAGTCCTGCCACTTACTAGCTATATGACCTTGAGAAAGTTAATTAACCTCTTGGATCCTCAGTTTTCTTACATGTAAAATGGTGAAAAGTAACATCTAACTTCATGGGTTATTATGAGAAGCGGGAGAATATAATACAGTGCCTGGTAAACAGCATTCACTAAATGTTAGTTCATTTCCTCCCTAACTGTTTGCATATCATAAACTCAATACATTCTTGTTCGGGAGAATATAATACAGTGCCTGGTAAACAGCATTCACTAAATGTTAGTTCATTTCCTCCCTAACTATTTGTTTGCATATCATAAACTCAATACATTCTTGCATATCATTAATTTTTACCTTATTTTTATATATTCAATGATTAAAAATAAAAAATATTACTAATATTATGGGGGCAAGAGACAGGTATGAAACTTGTTACCTTATAAAAAGTTTAAAAGATTGGGAAGCACTGTTTAAAGACAAACTCAGAAAAAAAATAAAGGTTATTAAAAAACAAAAATCATGAGAAGATCCCACATGGTCACAGCTTTTGTACTGGCCCAAAGTGATTTTATACTACAAGCACCTGAAACAATCCCCTACAAAATCTCACAGTTAAAAAACCTTACCATATTGATCAAATATAGACAATAAACTTAGTGCTAGGCATAGATCCACTGACACAAAACTGAGAGTAAATGAGTCAACGATTCTAAACTGTTTCTGAATAGTAGAATATCACAAGCTTTCTAGCATGGAAGGAAAGAATGAAATGGGTTACCCCAAATGGAAATATACAAATTAGGTATCAATTCATGGCACTTACTAAAACTTCTACTTAAAATTCTTTACCTCCAGCGAGCAACTAAGCCCGTGAACCACAACTACTGAGCCTGCACTCTAGAGCCTGCGTGCCACAACTACTGAAGCCCATGAACATAGAGCCTGTGCTCTGTAACAAGAGAAGCCACCGCAATGCGAAGCCCGCATACTGCAATGAAGAGTAGCCCCTGCTCGCCGCAACTAGAGAAAGCCCACCCACAGCAACAAAGACCCAATGCAACCAAAAATAAAAATAATTAATTAAAAAAAAATCTTTACCAAAACCACGTAACACATTTAGAAATACTGTAAGTACTATACACTAATAAAGTTCTAGGTGAGTAAAACTTTAACATCATTGCAGCTAGGCTGTATGTCTATGGCTGCTTCTGCTTTACAACAGCAGAGTTTGGAAGTGTGACAGAAGCCATAAGGTCTGCAAACCTAAAATACTATTCAGCCCTTTACAAAAGAAGTTTGCTGCCCTCTGTCCTTGAGGGTGGCAATCCTGGCTCACTCATCTCCTCCCCACACACACCTCGTATATAGCTTCTATGTATTTGGTGTTAAAAAAAAATCTATTATACTGAATTGAATCGACAAACTTTAAAAACAGAGTTGGAGACTGCCTGTGTTATCAGAGGCACCAAGCAATAAAGTTACCAAAATTTGGAAAAGCACGTCAGAAGTCAGAGCATCATGTGTACTCTGACTACACCTAATATTTGATACATGCTTATATTTTATGCCTCTCTTTACCATTAAAAAAAAATCAGAGAGAGAATATCATTTATCTTAGTCTTTTTTATTCCTTAAGGCCATCAGTTCATTATACTGTAAAACATGTCCTCTAATCCTCTGTTTTTCTTCCATCTAGTTGTTTCATTCCTTTGTTAATTTAATTATTCAGTGGATTTATAGAGCAGTAACCAAGGCTGGTAGCATGCTGAGAACTGAGAGAACAAGGATCCTTAAAACTTGGTCCTTGCCTGTAAAGAATATCTAATTTTAGTTTAAAAGACATGTTTCAAAAAGGAGAAGAAGCACTATTTAAATAATGCCAACAAATCAACAAGTGGGCCAAGTCAGGTATCTGTTACTATCACCTAGTTTCAAATATCCACCAGAAAAACACACACACACAAACACACATTACTTTAAATGTTCCACCATCTTGAATCAAAGAATTTCTGAGAACTGGGAAAACAGCCCACTCCATCATAGCTGCTACTGCTGGGGGGAAAAAAAAAAGCATCAAAATTGTTTACAAATTCCCTAAGGCATTATATTCTTCCAAAACAGCAAAAGCAGTAAATAACCTTCTAGATAAATATGAACTGCCTGAAATTGTTATAAAACGCTAAAACTTCTATCTTGAGACTGCAACATTTAACTTTCAAGATAGACAATAGTTGTACCAGAGGAAAATTTTTAAAAAATAATAAATTCTGCATCAAAATGGTAGCTGTGATGGAGAAATATGGAGACTAGTCACTCAACAAACATCTGTTTAGCATTTATCTATAAGTATACAAATACTTATTTAGCATCTATGACAGGCTTTGTGCTAAATTCTGGGCAGAGTAGTGAGCAAGACAGACACAGACTCTTCTCCCTTAGAAACTAACATAAAGGAGAAATCCAACAGAAAAAGAATACATGCATCAATATGTTGAACCAAACATCCATGTTTATTTATTAGGCCACTCAGTAGTAATAAAAGTTAATAGCTGTTCATTTAATAAACAAGTAACTACCATGTATCGACTGCAATGCCAATCACAGAAGCAAGCATATAAGTTCTTGCCCTAAGACTTAACAACCTAGGTGCTTATACATATACAAATAATTTTGATATAGTATAAGAAATAATTTAATAAAAAACTGTATATGACTTTCTAAGGAAGTACTTAGGATAAAACAACTTTATTCTACTAGGGAAAGGGAACTCGAGTCAGGTAAGGCTTCACATCAGTAACCTGAGTCTTAAAAAATGAACAGCAGGGGCTTCCCTGGTGGCACAGCGGTTAGGAATCACTGCCTGCCAGTGCAGGGGACACAGGTTCGAGCTCTGGTCCGGGAGGATACCACATGCCGCAGGGCAGCTAGGCCCGTGCGCCACAGCTGCTGAGCTTGCGCTCTGAAGCCCGCGAGCCACAACTGCTGAGCCTGAGTGCCACAAGTACTGAGGCCCGCGTGCCTAGAGCCCGTGCTCTGCAGCGAGAGAGGCCACCCAATGGGAGGCCCGCGCACCGCAAGGAGGAGTAGCTCCCACTCGCCACAGCTAAAAGAAAAGCCCGTGCGCAGCAACGGAGACCCAATGCAGCCAAAAATAAAAATAAATAAAGTAAATATATTAAAAGAAAAAAAAAGGACAGCAGTTTGCCAGGCAACGAATTTTAGACAGAAGAGAAAACTACAGTAAGTAAAGTCATAGCACAGGGTACAGTACAGTGAAGGAGATGGAGAATGAGGCTGCAGTCAGTCATTTAGGGGTTAGTTCATGAACAGTCCTGTATATCACAATGGCATATTTATACAATTTATATAATCACCATGGGAAGTTTGGACCTTGGTAAATTTATAAAAAGGAACTTGGTAAATTAATTTAAAAAATTATAGTACCATAATTAGCTGTGTAGTATAGAAAAATAACTGATGGCTGTGTGAAGTGTTAAAAAGGCTAAAGGACCAGAAACAAAGAGACCTGTTTTTAAAGGCTATTATTAATACAACAGGTCAGAGGAGAGAGGCTAGACCAACAGAATAACAGTGAGAAGGGAGAAAGTGGAGTGTTGATGGCATTATTCAAGGTAGTGGATAGGTGAGAATCACCATGCATAGGGAGGGGATATAACAAGCTACATTTTAGATAAGCTGAATTTTGTATTTTTATTTGTAGGACTCACTGGTAGACAACTGAAAATTCTTATTAACTCCATTCTTCTCATTCCTTCCCACTCCAGAATAACATGTACTCATTAAACAATTTCTTTTTAAAGTGCTTACCACATAACAGGCACCTTTATAAATGTTGGAAATACACAGACAGCAAAGTCCCTCTTCAGGGAGCTTACATTTTAGCCTCCTCTTATGATAACAATGATAGGAACACTGTTTTACAGTGAAAGGAACAGTGAGGAAAGAATAGGGCAAGGTTAAAAATATGGATATACAATACATAATCCATGTGATTTCTTCAAAGGTAAGCTTCAAGGTAAATATTTTAAATTCCAATTGCAACTGAAAAATAAAAGTGGTCTCTTTTTTTTGGTAATGAATAAGCACTTGATAATTTACATGTCTGATAGGTTTTGATTTTCATGTATAAGGTTTGCTTACACTGAAACATATATGTGGCTAATTTTCTTATATGTTACATCATCCTAATAATACTAGGAGTTACACTCTTCAGGAAAGTACTGAAAATTGAAAGGCTACCAAGTCATACAAACTGAATTTTGTTCAAACTGCTTTAAAAATTGTTAATATTCTCCTCTTAACTTTAAGGTTTCTTTTCTACTTGTCCATGAGAAGCAGCTTTGCTGAAGCAAAGTCTGGTCATGACTTGTGATTATTAAACAATTAATTGTAAGATAGTATTTTATTCAAAGTACTATGCAGGTATTTCCTCCTACATTTTTAGCTTTTAATCTCCCAAATAGGCTAATGAACCTGAATTCTTAATCCCTAAAAGAAAGCTTACATGAGACAGTTATTTAACATCTACAACTGCAGATATATATTTCAAAAACTTTAAAATAAATTGCATCTTTTTAAAAAATGGTATGAAAAATGTCTTCTTCAATTCCTTGACAAACATTTGATTGTCTACTATTTTCAATAAGATTAGCAAATATATCCCATACTTAGGTCATTTGTTCTTTGTTATCCTACACTTTGTCAACTTCCCATCACTTTCAGTACTTCTAAGTTTCCCCAAAGTTATTATTATCAACTCTCTTATGTTCCACCTCATCATTGGTCACTGCCTGGACCAGTGATTCCCTACAGAAGCAGAACAGACCCTTAGGGACCTTCTGAAAATTTGCAAGGACATTTTTTGGTTGTCACAATAAGCTGGGTAGGAAGGAGGGTATTTAGTGGATGAGGACTATGGATCCTAGAAGTCCTAAAACAACAAACAACTGCCTGCATCCCTCAAGATTTTAAAAGACTCTACTGGACACTGAGTAGGTGAAAAGCTTATCTATGATCATCTTAGTCTAGGACTTCACTACATATAAAATATTATCATTTTTGCACCATTTTAGTGAAGACTGAATTTTCCAGAATTGCAGCTATCATGTAAATTGAGGTAAGATTCCACTTTGTTTCATTCAAAATTTTACCAAAAATTGTTCACAACTTGGGAAAAATTAGTTTGTCGATGACGATGGCTCTTATGGTATTTGAACTGCCAATGTAATACATCTGAAATCAGCCTGCATTTATAGCCATCCCACTCACAATGATTTCTTTGCACTGGTGCAATATGCCAGCAACTGATCAGTTCTTCATTGTGTCTTCTAATGTAATCATGCCTGAGTACTTACATATTTAAATAGTAGACACGTTATTTTCTAATAAAATACTTATTTTACCTTTATGCTTCAATTAGAGCAGTACACTGATTTTTTTAAATTATGCTTATGGGTATTTTTTATTGCCTATAAATCTTTAGGATATTACAGGAAACTTTAATATTTGTTATAAAAAGGGGGCTCTGGGCTGGACAGGTTTAGAATCACTGGCCTACACTTTAGCCTTCAGGTGCCCAGACTACTAAAGATGTCTCCTAACTGATAGCTTGGATTCTATACACTCCCTTTTCCAAATAAAAGTACCTACAGATGTAAAAAAAATCACCAATATTATTTCTATCTTCAAAATACCACAGGGCTCCAATTGCCTTGCAAATCAGTCCAGTACTGAGATTTTTACAACTCTCCATAGAGAGGTGAGTTCTGCCTAACCTAATATCTTATCCAGTTTACATCACAGACTGAACACTCTATTCAGAAAGCCTTATTTCTGGGATCTATCCTCAATATTTTGAAATATTTTGAAATAACCTATAAGGAGAAAGAACCTGCATATATATATATCCGAATCACTCTGCTGTACACCTGAAACCAACATAACATTGTAAATCAACTATACTTCAATTTAAAAAAAAAAGTTAAATAATTAAAAAAAAGAAAACCTTATTTCTAAGGAGTCAGCAAATCACAGTGGAAAGAGTGTTAGGATTTAGAACCTTAGGCCCACCACTTATTAGAATGATCCTGGATGAGTTACCACTTTCTGAGTCTCCTCGTTTAAGTGACAACTGAAAATGACCTTCTTCACAGGGCTGTGGTATGGAATGAATCAGACATAGCAGGAACTCAAAGAGTTTGCTACTTCAAACTTTTTATCTGTTTTGTTCGTTTACTTCTTCCAAGGATGATACCTGGCTGGTATCCAGCAGTGCTCAAGAAATGTCTGTTGAACAAAAGCATATTGCTTTCTGAAACCTTTCCAGCTCACTAACTCTGGTCCAGAAGTTTATCAGGTAAGTAACCATAACTGAGCGCCTACAAATTGAGTGCTTACTTGAAGTAAACACCCAGTCTGCTCTTCGGAAACAAAACCTGCCAGAAAATGACAGGTCAACAATAAAAGATGTCACAAGACTGTGTATGACTAGTCAACGAACAGTATGTACAACAAGTGCTGTGCATCGAAGGGCAAGACATATCACTGTTGGCTGGATCAACACGGAAGGTGGTGTGGAAAAGGGATGAAACAGACTTTCTCCAACTAATCCATTCTTCTCACACGTAGCCTGAGAGAACTTTACAATTGTCCAACAGGTCACTCCTCTGCTTAGAGCTCATCAAAATGCAGGGGACACGGGTTCGAGCCCTGGTCGGGGAAGATCCCACATGCCAAGGAGCAACTAAGCCCGTGAGCCACAACTACTGAGCCTGCGTGCCACAACTGCTGAAGCCCACGCGCCTAAAGCCCGTGTTCTGCAACGAGAAGCCCGCGCACCACAACAAAGAGTAGCCCCCGTTGGCGGCAACTAGAGAAAGCCTGTGAGCAGCAACAAAGACCTAACGCGGCCAAAAATAAATAAATAAATTTATTTTTTTTTAAATAATGTTTATATTGATTTCACGTCAAAATATCACTGTGGACATACTGGATTAAATAAAAATGCATTGTTAAAATTAAATCCACCCATTTTTTTCACTTCTTAAATATGGCTACTGAAAATCTAAAAACACGTATGCGGCTCGCATTGTTTCCAGCCTGAAGAGACCCCCTTACTATGTCTGACTGGGCCCTGTTTACCTGGCCTACGACTCTGTAGATGACACTACTGGCGCCTGAAACGTTTTTTCCTCTTCACCGAGTCTGCCGCTACTCATTCTTCAGACTTTAGTTTTACAACGATGGTTACAGCGCTTTCTCCTAGAAGCCTCCCCTGGCCTCACCCCCTAGCCCCGAAAGACTGGACTGCGGTCTCCTCCTACATGGTGGGAACACCCACCCTACAGCACTTATCACACTGCATCTGCAATTGCCTGTTCCCTGGTCTGTCTTCCCGACAAGAATGAAAGCTCCTTGAGGGACCAGAGATTCTCCGAACACGCCTACTCGTCAACGCCGGGCACCTAGGAGCATCAACTCTGAATAAATGAGGGGTGGTACAAAGATAGTGGATGAACACAGGGACGACCCCGGTTCGGCGGTAAGGGTGTAGAGAGGTGAGACAGGGACTGGGGTGCGGGGGGGGCGGTGGGGGAGCGCTAGCGGGTAAGCTCGGGCAGCTTGGAGCGGGAGAACGGCAGGAGAGCCGGCAGACTCACCAGTCTCTGGTCAGTGTCGGCGTCCGACAGCTTGGTCGGGGGCGGCGAGGCCTCAGCGTAGCGCAGGCCCTCGCCGGCGCTGGCGACGCCGCCACGGGCAGCCATGACTCTGCGGCGCGGGGCACTCGGAACGCCCCGCTGCCTACGAGGCGGCCGCAGGGACAAACTAGTTAGGACGGGTCCGTTCGCGGTTTTACCTATGCCTCTCCCGCTGCGCTAGTGGAGGGCGGGGCCCCAAGGGATCTCGTTCTCACCCAGGCTCAGACCAACTTGTCCCCTCAAGCCAAAGGTCAGATCCGAGCTGGGGCCCCTAGGGTGTGGAGGAGTTTTTTCTTTGTTTCAGATTTGCAGGCCTAAAGCCAACGTTGGGACTCGTTGGGGCAAAGCGTGATGGGGCCCGTCTTCCTTCCCCTATCCTGACCTGAGAGCCTGGGTTTAAGCCCTGCAGTCTGATGTTAGATCTGATGTTGGTCTCATCAGATGCCGCACCAGGAGAGACCCAGAGAGTCTAAGTGCAGTGCCCAAGTTCCCTGACGTTCCCTGAGACCCACACCAGACCTTTCTAAACCTGCCTTCCCACACACACCCCGCCCAACCACTGATCATACTTCATAATACCAGGGTTCTCCCATCCATGAGGGCAATAGAAGTGGCAATCTGCTTACTCCACCCCTTCCCACCATATGACTGGCTCTATGTACGATGAAATTACAAAGAAGAAACTTGTAACCTTCCACCCCACAAATGGTTTTGTACTGACTTGGATATAGAAAGACCCACTTTGTCATTCGTTTTTTCTTTATTTTATTTTTCAGATTTATTATTATTAATTTTTAAGTAAAGCCTTTTGGAGCAAAAATTAACCAACAAATGAAGCCAATGTAGTGCTTTCCAACTCCTGTACCAACTTGGCAGCTCTTTTGCCTTTTATACCCATTGCAAAAGCAGCTTACAAATCTTTTCTTTTTTTTTTTAATTCCTGATTTAAAAGTTTTGAGGATCTACTAATTTATTGATTTAGTTAATATTATTAGCAAGCCCAAGAAGTTAGGGCCTGGAGGAATTTACAATCCAGTAGGGAAGATAAAACTAATACGAAGTGATTATAATGTATTCCAGAGCATGAGACTATATGCATCATACAGCAGTATAAAGAGGAAGGGACTAGGAGGATAGAAGAGATCTGAGTTCTGGTGTATGTTCCTTCATTTTCTAGGCTTGTGTTCCTGAATATACCCATTAACTGCTTCATATCTCTCCTTACCTGTGGAAGGGGAGTAACATTTCTCCAACATTCTGACTCAGGGAAATTGTAAGGATAAAATGAAAAAAGGAAAAACAAGAATATGGAAGTAATTTGTACAATACACTTAAGAAGAGAGTTACTTCCACAATTTGATTGGTGTTTCTGGGAGGGAGTGGCCATTTTTAACCAGGGTCATCAGAGGAGGGTTGGCGGAGACTGAGCCATTGAGGTGGTCAGTAACAAATGGGTAAGACTTTTTTACATGAAAGAGGAGGAAGACTGGAAATGTTAGCTGGAAACAAACAGACAGAAATGAAAAAGGTGGCGTGTAGAATTGGGTTAAAAAAAAAAACATGCCAAGA
The DNA here is from genome assembly GCF_003031525.2 of Neophocaena asiaeorientalis asiaeorientalis. Lineage (NCBI taxonomy): Eukaryota > Metazoa > Chordata > Mammalia > Artiodactyla > Phocoenidae > Neophocaena > Neophocaena asiaeorientalis. The sequence continues at coordinate 956,106 of NW_020174268.1, read as the reverse complement.
CTCCTCAGAAAAATGGCCTTATTACATAAATTAACTTTCATTAGACTGCTCCACAAGTATCGAGGACGTTGGTGAACTAAGTAAATAAATTGGATTGGAACCCACAGGTCATTCATTCACTCATCCATTCATATATTCGATAAATATGTGTTAAGCATCTGTTAGGTATCAGACACTCTATTCGGCACTGAGTCTACAATGCCAAGTAAATAAATAAGATACAGTAAGTCCCCTACATACAAACCTTCAAGTTATGAACTTTCAAAATGTGAACGTGCGTTCGCATGTCCAATCACATAAGTTAGTTCACGTGTCTGGAGTACACTGTCACATGTGTGCATCCTCTACAAGTGGCTGTGCTTTTATGTACTTTACTGTACAGTACTGTATAGAGCACAGTAGTACAGTACCTTTATTTTAAGTGCAGGATGTCCAGAAGCAAGCGTAAAAACAGCGATGTTGTAGCTGGTACTGCTAAGAAGTACAAAGGGATAACAGTGGAAACAAAAGTGAAAATAATTGAGAGAGTGGAGTGAGGCGAAAAGATGGTGGACGTGGTTCATTCTTATAACCTGAATCGTTCAACCACCGGCACGATTCTAAAGAACAAGAACAAGATCATGGAATGTGTGAAGTCTGCCATGCCGATGATGTCAACAATAATATAGAAGAAGCGTGGAAAAGTGATGGAGGAATTTCGCGCCAAGCTGGCGGGTAATCCCCGCGTCAGTGTGACACGCTAGCTCGGAAGTGTTTTCTGCCGCTGTCGTGGTTCGTCCACTAAACTGCATGGTCGCTGTGTACATGGGCAGAACATGGGCATCGGCAAGAACAGGGACCTGCCCTGGCCCCTGCTCAGAAATGAATATAGATATTTCCAGAGAATGACCACAACCTCTTCAGTAGAAGGTAAACAGAATTTGGTGATTATGGGTAGAAAAACCTGGTTCGCCATTCATTCCAGAGAAGAATCGACCTTTAAGGGACAGAATTAATATAGTTCTCATTAGAGAACTCAAGGAACCTCCACAGGGAGCTCATTTTCTTGCCAAAAGTCTGGATGATGCCTTAAAACTTATTGAACAACCAGAATTAACAAATAAAGTGGACACGGTTTGGATAGTGGCGGGCAGTTCTGTTTATAAGGAAGCCACGAACAAGCCAGGCCATCTTAGACTATTCGTGACAAGGATCATGCGGGAATTTGAAAGTGACACATCTTTTCCAAAAATTGATTTGAAAATATGTAAACTTATCCCAGAATATCCAGGTGTTCTTTCTGATGTCCAAGAGGAGAAAGGCATTAAGTACAAATTTGAAGTATATGAAAAGAACAATTAATGTGAAAGTGTTTTCTGATCTATTTTAAGCCTCCTCCTACCCCCCCCAAAAAATTATGTATTTTTTGTTATAGAGACTTTTGTTGATTTTAGATCCATGGATAATTATTTCTAAGCAAAGTATTTCTATTCCCTATTAATCTTAACTAGACTCTATCAGATACCATTTGTGAAACACTTCTTGCTGTAACTGCCTGAATACCCATCGGGAGTCAAGAATAGGTGACCAGCACCTGCCTAGGGCAGAATATCTACCAAGACAGCCCAAAGTGGGAGACTCCCCTGGTAGCATGAGTTGAAACAACCAGAGCCCATAGAGCTAGGAGCTAGGCAGATGGGTCCAAAGGTCAGAAATGGATTATAAACAGAAGAGCTAGCATTCAATTATTAAAATTAGATCAAAAAGGGACTGTGAATTACTTTATATCACACTTCTGAAAAAAATTCTGTTCACTCAGACCAGGAGTCAATAAGTTGAAAACTTCAGGATATAGCAGCTCATGCAGCTCAATATCAAAAAAACAAACAACCCAATCCAAAAATGGGCAGAAGACCTAAAGAGACATTTCTCCAAAGAAGATATACAGATTGCCAACAAACACATGAAAGGATGCTCAACATCACTAATCATTAGAGAAATGCAAATCAAAATACAATGAGGTATTACCTCACACCAGTCAGAATGGCCATCATCAAAAACTCTGCAAACAATAAATGCTGGAGAGGTGTGGAGAAAAGGGAGCCCTCTTGCACTGTTGGTGGGAATGTAAATTGATACAGCCACTATGGAGAACAGTATGGAAGTTCCTTAAAAAACTAGAAATAGAGCTACCATAAGACCCAGCAATCCCACTATTGGGCATATACCCTGAGAAAACCATAATTCAAAGAGTCATGTACCACAATGTTCATTGCAGCTCTATTTACAATAGCCAGGACATGGAAGCAATCTAAGTGTCCATCAACAGATGAATGGATAAAGAAGATGTGGCACATATATACAATGGAATATTACTCAGCTACAAAAGGAAACGAAATTGAGATATTTGTAGTGAGGTGGATGGACCTAGAGACTGTCATACAGAGTGAAGTAAGTCAGAAAAAGAAAAACAAATACCGTATGCTAACACATATATATGGAATCCAAAATTTTAAAAATGGTTCTGAAGAACCTAGGGGCAGGACAGGAATAAAGACGCAGCTGTAGAGAAGGGACTTGAGGACACAGGGAGGGGGAAGGGTAAGCTGGGATGAAGTGAGAGAGTGGCATGGACTTATATACACTGCCAAATGTAAAATAAATAGCTAGTGGGAAGAAACAGCATAGCACAGGGAGATCAGCTCGGTGCTTTGCGACCACCTAAAGGGGAGGAGATATGGGGCTATATGTATAGCTGATTCACTTTGTTATAAAGCAGAAACTAACACACCATTGTAAAGCAATTATACTCCAATAAAGATATAAATAAATAAATAAAGGGGGGGCGAAACTCCGGGATATTCCACAGGGATAGTAAAAAGGCAGGTACGAGACTACCATTTCGGTGGTTAAAGGAGGTCTGAGACCTTAAAAAACTTTGTTTCTGATCTTCAGTGAGATTGCATGGGATGTTACAATGATAGAACAAGAATTGGCTGCTCTTTACAAAAAAGAATACTCTATTATCAAGTGTAATGGCTAAAATTAAAAATTCAGAGGTAATAAATTGAGAATATTGCTAGAAACCAAAGTTAGTAAGTTAGAAACTAAACTTCACAGAATTAAAAAATTAAAACATGTTTTACCCATCACGTTAGCAAAGATTTAGATTAAGTATCCAAAAAAAAAAAAAAATAGCATTTTCTGCCTTATAAATTGGTACAACCTTTTTAGAGTGTAAGTTAGCAACATGAATTAAAATTCAAAATCTTCTGGGTTTGGACACAGAACTTCCACTTCTAGAAATTAATCCTGTACAAAGAAATGGACCCAAGAGTATTTGCTGCAACTTTTTTTTTCAAATTTGGAAACAGCCCAAATGTTGATTAATAAGAAATAACTAACCAATATGTCTCTAAAATGTAACATCTGCAGCAGTTCAAAAGAATGAAGTACTGACAGAAAAATACCAAAAATTGCTAAGTAAAGGAAACAAATTGTGTGTAATACTCAAAAATGTTTAATAAATGTTCATGTGGGGGAAAAAAAAAGAGAGATGGAGAAACTTCTCAGTGTGTGGATGCAAGATCAGCATCAACATCGAGTCCCGCTCAGCTTAATGCTGATTCAAGGGAAAGCAAAGAATCAGAGGGCACGTCTTTTAATGTCAGCCATGGCTGGTTTCATCAGTTCAGGGCTGGAGCCAAGCTTCACAATGTAAAAGTAAGTGGCAAGGCAGTGAATGCAGATTCCGTAGCTGCCGGGGAATTTCCTGAATTGCTTTGAGAAATTATTGATGAAGGCGCGTATTGACCCGAGCAGGTTTTTAATGTGGATGAGACAGGACTGTACTGGAAGAGGATGCCAGACCAAGGTTACATCAGTAAGGAGGAAAAGTTGATGTCAGGCTATAAGGCAGCAAAGGATAGGCTAACTCTGTTGTTTGGTGGAAATGCTTCCGGTGGTATGAAACTGAAGTGTCCCTTAGTTTATCATTCAGAGAACCCAAGAGCCCTTAAAACATAGCCAAGGGCTCTTTTCCTGTTGTGTGGAAGAGTAACCCCAAAGCCTGGGTTACCCAAGCCATTTTCCAGGACGGGTTTTTCCACCACTTTATCCCGGAGGTAGAGAAATATTGCTTGGAGACAGACATCCCATTCAACATTCTTTTGCTGCTCGACAGTGCTCCGGGCCACTCCCCATACATGGACGACTTTCATCCCAACGTCAAAGTAGTGTATCTTCCACCGAATACCATGTCACTCACCCAACCTATGGACCAGGGAGTTACAGCGACTTCCAAGAAATATTATTTACGTTACACTTTTCGTCAGGCAGTAAAGGCAAGTGACGAATCAGGAACAACCTTGTGACAATTTTGGAAGGACTATAACATCTACAAGGCTATACAATCATTGACGTTGCTTGGCGTGAGGTTACGGCCGTCACCATGAATGCGGTTTGGAAGAACCTTTGCCCGTAATTTGTTCATGATTTTTGTGGATTTGAGACGGTGGATGAAGAATCCAAAGAGGTCTTCAGCCACTTAGTGACCCTCAGCGACAAGCCGTAGCTAGATCTGCAAGAGGACGACTTCATTGAACTCCTTGCTGTGCAACACGAGGGGCTTACTAATGAAGACCTGATGAGATTGGAGGGCCAGAGAAAGGACGAAGAGAGACAAGAGGAAGAAGTAACTGAAGAACCGAAGAGATTCATGACACAGGAAATGGCAAGGGGATTTTCTTTATTTGAGGAGGCACTGGTTTTGAGGCACAGGACCCGAACATAGAACGGTACACAAAGGTTGCAGCAGCCATTCAGAACGCAATCCAGTGCTACCATGTCATCTACGACGAGAATAAAAGAGCGACTTCCCAGACATCACTGGGTCGTTTTTTTTCAGAAGGGTGGAATTGAATCCAGCAAGGAACCAGACCTGTGCCATCAACGTCAGTGAGTGAAATTGCAGCTTGCCCTCCATCTCCTGTTGCTGAAGATCATTCAGCTCCGCCATCTCACACCACCTCTCCCTCCGCCAGTCAGTAACTCTTCTTGCCTGTTCACTCGATGCCAGCCCCTGTATGCCAGCTGTTGTACTGGACTGCTGTACTTTCAAGGTAGTGTACTCTAAGATTAAAAATGTTTTCTTTATTTTTTGTGTTTGTTTTTTATGTATGATTTGTGTGAAAAGTATTATAAACCTATTACAGTACAGTACTATATAGTGGGTTGTGTTAGTTGGGTACCTAGGCTAATTTCGTGGGACTTACGGCGCGCTCTCGGAAGGGAACTCCTTTTTATGTAAGGGACTTACTGTATCTGATTTCTTGGAGTTCACAGACTCCACTTCACAAGAGGGTTATGGTGTCGCCTAGTGGCTGGGCCCTTGCAGTCAAAGTTTTCCAGCCTGGAGCAAAGGAGCAATTAAAGCAAGACTCAGGACAAATGCAGCTCCTCTTATGGCAGCTGCTGCCTCTGCTCAAGAACTGGAGGGAAGCTTCCAGAGTGGAAGTCAGGAAAAGAGGAGAAAGGAGAACCTGGCAGGGGAGAGGATAACAAGATAGAAGGGAGTTGGGCTCAGCAGGGTTGTAGCTCACACTCCACCTCCTGAGAGCAGATTGCTGGTTGCTTGCAGGTTTGCCCCAGTTCCACTGCTGCTTTGGGTATCTCCTCCTACAGCAGTAGCCACCTTTAAAGAAAAATCTTCCACAAAGACTACTCAGTTGTCAGACTTTGGTTCTTTGCTAAGGTTACCCTCACCAGCAAAAAAAAAGGGACGGAAACGGAACAATTAAGTCCTCTCTCTCCCTAGAAGGATCTCTTCCTGATTTAGCTAAATTGACTTCTCTGGCTTCCCTGAGAATGAAGAGGAATGCTTCTTGTGAAACCCAAAGGGGACTCCACATGAAATTTTCATTGGCCTATTTTTATTAGTTAAATCACTTCAGAGACAGGTAACACTACATTCAATAGACTTTTTAAAAGAAAAGCAGGTATTGGTAATACATCTTAGATATATCTCAATTTAAAAAAAGGTTTTAAACATTTGTTTTTTTAAAAAGACTTTTGGCAAAAAATAAGTAAACTGACCTCTGTGTGCCTCAGTTTCTCGTCAGTAAAGTAGGGCATAATAATAGCACCTCCTGCGTGAGGATTACATGAATTGACTTTTGTAAAGCTCTTAGAACATATCTACAACTTACTCTATATACCGAGTAAGTTCTATAAAGTGTTAGTTACTCTTTTCCTTATATTACCTCTTTCACCTGCTTGTTTCCTTGTATATTTTCTTCTTGCTTCTCAGCCCCAACTGTTGTGTTTGATCCCCAAGTGGTTGTCTTGTCTTTGAAATGATAAAATCTGATTAGACATTACAATGTGATAAAGTATAAGTGTTGGGGGCAGAAGGAGTTGTGTTTACAGAAATGAAATTAAATGCTTTGGAAAGACTCGACAAAAGCAAGTTAGAAAAAAAAAAGCCGTCAAATGGCAGGTGTAAGAGACTCATAAAAACGGAGCATGATTCTACACTCAGTTTGTTTTTAAAATGTCTTGTTCCCGCTTTATTTTAACAAACCCAAATTAGTCGTCACTGAGGATAGATCACCAGTGTAGAAGAAATTGGAGGCAGAACTGAATCAGAAGGCCCAAACCCAAGTAAAAGACTTTGGCCCTGCAGGTAAACATAGAGTACACGAATAGATATAGTGTATGTCTGTTCTTCTATTTAAATAATAGCACTTCCTGCGTGAGGATTACATGAATTGACTTTTGTAAAGCTCTTAGAACAATGCCAGATACATAGTAAGTTCTAGAAAAGACCCAGGCAGGAGTCGGAGAAGCGAGTGCTCAAGCTGGCCACGGAAGGGTGAATACAAGTTTGCTGGATTCATAAGAATGAGGCACGCTCGGGGGTGAGGAGGGGGTTGGGTTGGGGGGTCGGGAACGAGGTAGAGAAGGCATCGTATATGAATAGTACAGCAAGTCATCCAGTTTGGCTAACCTCAAAGTACAAAGACAATGAAGATGGATAAGGGTAGACAGATAACCCAAGGCCAGATATGGTGATATGGCGCAGCTTTATTTACTAAGAAAAGGCATTTAGAGTTTATCTCATAGGTCAAGGCAAGACATCAAAAAACGTCAAATGTGGGCTTCCCTGGTGGCGCAGTGTAAAAAAAAAAAAAAAAAAAAAAAAAAAAGTCAAATGTGGTAGTGACGTGATCAGATCTACATGCTAAGAAGATCATTCTGGTAGCGACGATGTGGGATGGATGTGCCAAAACTAGAAAAGGGAGATCAACAAGGGAGTTATTGCAATAGCCTGAGTATGAGATGTTGAGGCCTAAACTAGGGCAGTGGCAGGGACATGCAAGGTGTGTAGTAACCTTTAGCGGTTTCCTCCCCGCACTCAATCCCTCTTGGCCCCATCCAACAAGGACCCAAGAACTGACTGTTCCTTACTCTCAGGGTGGGCCCACCACTCTGGCCATGGTGTTTGTTTCATGGATGGGCACATAGCCCTTCTGGGATATTGGGAATATAGGAGAAGTTTGCTGTGTGCTTCAGGGAAAGCAGTTTCTTTCTATTCAGGTGGACATGAACAGAGAAGCATGAAGCCCTAATTGTGGTTGACAATCGTTTGACAGCCATGAGCTAGGGTGACCTTGTAATTTATCATCCCAAACTAGATCACATTTGAATGAAAGATAGTGCTATAAATAGTTGTGTTAGGACAATAGATGTAACTGGGAGTGTCCTGGCCAACCAGGACACATAATGCCGCAACTGAAACCGTGCACCTCGGATTGGGACTTGAACCCATGCGGCTGGGACTCGAACCCGGCCAAAACCCACAGTCTTCCAACTGAGATCACACACCTGGTTTTAGGACTTAATGAAGCTCAGGTTCTTGATGTCTCATCGCAGAAAGAATTCAGTGAGACACAAAGTGATCGGTAAGAAGTGGATTTATTTAGGGAGAAACACACTCCACAGAATGTGGGCCATCTCAGAAGGTGAGAAAGGCACCAGGGTATGGGGTTGTCAGTTCTTATGGGGTGGGTAATTTCCCAGGCTAATGAGTGGCAGGATTATTCCAGCTATTTTAGAAAGGGGCGGGATTTCCAGGAATTGGGCCACTGCCCACTTTTTGATCTTTATGGTGGGTCTTGGAACTGTCATGGCTCCTGTGGGTGTGTCATTTAGCTTGCTGATGTGAGGCTCAAGGTCTAGTGGAAGTTGTCCGCCATCTTGGATCCATTTGGTTCTAATCAGTTTAAGTCATGTCCTCGGGCTGTGTCATTCTCTCAAAGGTTGTGCCCTGCCTCCTTCCCTCCTGTCTCACGACCATTAGTAGACATGGCCTGAGGATGCAGCAAACACCCCTGAAAGCTACAAGGAGTTCAAAAAGAAACTGAGTCCTTAATCAAACTTCATTTGAAGTTTACCCCATCTCTGAAATTTTTAGTTATGAAGTAAAAATTCCCTTTATTTTCATTTCTCTTTTTGTTTTTTGAAGTGTAAGCATTTAAAAAGTAGAAAGAATAGTATAACAACGAGACCTCATAGTCCCTAAATCCAGATTCAACAATTGTCAAGATTCTCCCACAATACTCTCTCTAGGGACTTCCCTGGCGGTCCAGTAGTTGGGATTCTGTGCTTCCATTTCCAAGGGCATGGGCTTGATCCCTGGTCAGGGAACTAAGATCCCACACACACACACAAAAAGTACTCTATTTTCCTTTCTTGGATGAAGTATTTTAAAGCAAATGAAGATACCATTTCATTTCACCCTGAATATTTCAGTATATTTCCTGCTAAATATGGACATTTTCTAACATATCACACCATTGAGACATCTAATAAAAACTGATAACTTTTTTTGTCATCTAATATCCAGTTATATCCAAATTTCTCTCGTCGTTACGAAAAATGTGTAAATAGCTGCTTTGTTCACGTCAGGATCCAAACGAAGTCGGCACACCACAGTTGATTTTTACGTCACATTCGTCTCATTTAGTCACAAAAATTCCCTTCCCCACATTTTTTCATGCCACTTGCTGCCAAACCCAACTACGTGTGCCCGATGCGCGGCAAGGCCAAAGAAACCAGAACATTGGAGTTTGGAGCAAAGAAAGGTTTATTACAGGGGCCAAGCAAGGAAAACAGGTGTCTTGTACTCAAAAACTCTGAACTCCCCAATAGTTTTGGGGGAAGAGTTTTTATAGGCAAGATTTGGGGGGTGGGCTGCAGGGTGTGTGACTTTCTTCTGATTGGTTGGTGGTGAGGTAACAGGATGGTGTTCCAGGAATAATTCTCCACGTGGGTGGGGGCCTTAATTCCTGAAAAAGAGCTCAAAGATATTGTTCTGCATATCTCTTGAGGAGGAACAAGGACTCTACCTTATCACTGCACTATCCTTTGACTGCTTTTCCCTTGTTTCTGTATTCCCTTGTTACCAAAACAAATTTGTATCTATCTGCTGGCCAGTCTACTGTACGGACACTGGGCTGTGGTGAAGGAAAGTACTGGTGTTTATTGTAAGGCACCAGGCAAGGAGCACGGAGCAGCAAATGCTCAAATAACCTGAACTCCCCAATGGGAGGGAGAAGAGCTAGAAGTCAGGAGAGGATGGGGCTATGGAAACCAAGAAAATTTCAAAAGGGATGAAATAGTGAGAAATGCCAGATACCTACAGGTAAGGAAAAAAGGTTCCCATTGAATGTGGCAAGTAGGTGGTTGCTGGTGGAATCCCATCCAGACTAGATAGTCATCACCACCCACACCACATTCTAGAATATTCTAAAGAATATCCTTTTTAAAAAAGTATAAAAAGAGCAGTAAATCCTATTTCTCTGTGTATTGGTATCAGACAATTTATATAGCAGGAAGAGAAGGGAAAACTAGCTAACTTAGATTTTATCATCGATCAGATGATTAGGTTTTTAAAATGACTGTTACTCTGTGATCACCTGGGTATTTTCTTAAATGTTCATCTTTCAGAACTTAAGTAGGATGACAATGAACTGCTCTGCCTTCTCCTTAATGATATTCACTGAACTACCGATAACAAGAAAATACAGCTGAAGAGTGATTTCAGCACTGCATTTCTAATCTTACAGGAGATTTTAAAAACAAAGAAGTGAGTCTAAAGGGAATCACTAGGGGATAAGCCAAACAAAAACGTGTTTTCATTTTTTAACTTCAACATGTATTTTCAGTTGACTGATTTCAATAGCGGGAAAGCTGGGTTTAGCCTATGTCAAAGGCAGAATGGTAAGTGCCCTTCATGGAGGTGTCCACTGTCTCATCGTGGAAAAGCGGTATCAGCCTCATGTAGATTTGTCTACAATGGTCCCCCAGAGCAGTATCTGCAGCTCAGGTGCCAGCTAGAGATAATCCCATGAAAGAAAACCTGGCACCACTCCCCATATGTTATTTTCTGGATCCAATTTACATTTTGTGCTTTTGTCTAGCGGAGCCAAGACAGCATAAACAATGCCAAACCCGGTATTCTGATTATTTTCAGGCTGATTGAATCTGGCACATGACATGGTTTTATCTAATTAACCAACATGTGGTACAAAACAAAACAAATTTGAAATGGAAAGCTCTTTCTGCCTTTATTGAGAGACTGAGGTGAATATATAATTATTTTGTCCTTGTCTCTCAGCCAAAATTATAGTTGAGAAAGGAGGCCTTTTTCTACTAGATAGCAAAACAAGTTCTGTGTATTACTTACCTATCATAATGAAGATTTATTGTGTTTTACATTTTCCCAAATCCAGCCCTTCCCATGTCCGTCTTGGTCCCCAAAGGAGGAGAAATGTGTGGAAGATATGCTCCTAATTGTGGTATGATAAGAAATATATTTGGTCTTTATTCCTGGTTCCTGGCACAAAGCTCCTAAAACCCTTGGAATTTCCAGCAAGGAGTGCCTTCTGTTATTCCTAAGGAGCTCCTTAAGAGTACCTCTGAGTTTAAGCTAAGGAGGTGATTTAGGGTGGGGTCCCTGGGTAGCCTTAGGATGGGGATAGTCAAAGGGATCCGAAGTTTGAAATGTTCAGCCCCACCCCCCAAACTCTAGGAAGGAGAAGAGGGTGGCCTACAGATTAAGCTCCATAAAACCTCCTAAGAGGACATTTGAGTTTCCACGTTGGTGAACTCATCCACGTGCCTGGAGGGTGGTGCCCCCCCCCCCCCAGTTCCAAGGGAACAGTGTAAGGCCAACTGGCCCGAGGCAGGGGAACACAATCAGATTCACAGGTTGCATCAGACCGAAATTCTCCGGACCACCCAGTTCCAGAAACTGCCCTAGAGACATTCCGGACCACCCAGTTCCAGGAACTGACCTGAGGACTTTGAACCCAGCCCAGCCTTCCCGCCTTTCGTGGGGCGGGACCAACGGTCCCCCAGGATACCTGAAAAGACCACCAAATAAGGAATACCCTGCGCCCTCCCAGATTCACCACACCCCTTTCCCTTCTTCCCCTATAAAATTTTGCCCAACCCTCGCCCGGGTGCGACTTCTCTGGCCCCTTTCTCTCGGACCAGTGAACCTCGCCCGGGAGCGCTCCCTAATAAAGCTCACTTGAAGCTTTCCTCTGTTTCGCGGTGCCGTTTGTTAAGATCCGACCTTACAAACAGAAGCTCCTACACTGGAGACTCTTCCAGAACTTACCCTATTGAAGCTGAACAGTATCCTGTGGGGCTCCTGGGCACAAAAGCCTTTCTGTGTCCCCCATTTCTTGATAACAGGAAATAAGCTTCATTCCGCCGTAATGAACTTTCCTGAGTTCCAAACTGACAGGTTCAAACAGTTGCTAATTAAAGGGGGGGCGGCTAAAAAAAAAAAAAAAAAAGGGAGGGGATGCAGAGACCAGGGACGGACAGCCAAGAAACAATAGTGCAGCCTTGGGGCAGGGTCCTAGTTTCCACTCAAGAGATACATATAATGATATCTTTGAGCTGTTTTGCAGATACTGAAACCCCCTCCAGGTGGGAGAAGTTAACTCTATGCTGCCCACAAGCACGCAGACCCCAGGCTGGTTGGAACCAGAAGGTTGATGTACTGATTCTCACTTACCTCACCACCAACCCATCAGAAGAATTTTCACGTGCTGATCACACCCTCTTTGAACCATTACTATAAACTCCTCACTCCCTCTCCAGGTCGGGACACACAGTTTTGAGGGCATTAGCCACTGTGGCTCCCTTTGCCTGGCAAAGCAATAAAGCTATTCTTTTCTACTTCACCCAAAACTCTGTCTCCGAGATTTAAATCAGTGTTGGGGTACAGAGGCCGGATTTGGCTTCATTACCACCTCTTCATCTGGCTGTTCATCTGTATCAGTTGTAATATCCTTTATAATAAACTGGTTAGCATAAGTGTTTCTCTGAGTTCTGTGAGTCTCTCTAGCAAATAAATCAAACCCATAGAGAGGGTTGTGGGAACCCCCAATTTATAGCCAATCAGTCAGAAGCAAAGGTCACCTGAACTTGCGTCCGGGGGCTGTCGGTACAGTCTTGCGGGACTAAGCCCTTATCCTGTGAGATCTCACCCTATCACCAGGTAGTGTAAGAACTGAATTTAACTGTAGGATACCTAGCTGGTGTCATGGAATTGTTTGGTGTGGGGAAACCCTTCTCTCTCTCTCTCTCTCTCTCTCTCAAACACACACACACACACACAATTGGTGGCCGGAAGTGTCAGAAGTGATGTATTCTGTGTGAACAAAGATAAACAAACAGTGTTGCTCACCACCCAGTTCTACAACGGTTAAGTAGAGGGACAGTGCACTCAGAGAGGAAATTAAGACAAGATGAGGCACTCTGCTTTGGACAAGCAGGCACCTTAGATAGTTAGATGTATATCACAAGAAGAATTTTAATGACCTCAGACTCTTACATCTTCCCATATATAGAAAAGCATTAAAATCGTTAACTTGAGTTAGCTGTTCTTTGTGATTAGCAGTTATCTTTTTACCAAGATGTATGTTTGATTGCATGTATTTCCTAGCCAAAAAATCATATATAAACTGGCTTTGAAAAGGAGCAGGACCCTGTGGTCCTTCCCCCCAATGTCCTCTGCCTGCCTTTGTCTGTGGAAAAACTGTAGCCAAAGAATAAGTTTAATCAGGGAAATGAGAAACTGCAGAAACAAAGGAGAACAGTCCAACAAGACTAAATAATAATAGTTTAGTCATTAAGCAAAGTCAAGGACCTTTAGTTCCTCTTCACGGGTTATAGGTAACATTCTGAGCCCTATCCTGTGAGCCGTCTCATAGATACCGAAACCCCCATCAGGTGAAAGAAGTTAACTACATGATGACCAGACTGTAGCCATGACATAAGCTGCCACAATTCCAAGAATTGGCCTCAAGGAAATGGGCACAAACCGACCCTGGAACTGAAGGTTAACTGTACCTAGAACAATCAAGATGGTGCGTGACCATCATCACGTGACCACCGCGTGACCAACATCAAGGTGACTGTCAGAGCTGGCTGTGCTGTTTCTGCATGGAGCCCCCTCCTCCCGTCTATAAAAGCTCTTGCATGCTGATTATTGGGGTGGGGTGGGGTAATTGACCTTTGGACAGGAGTCCATCCCCCCCTCCCCTCCCCCACCCCCATTGCCGGCATCTGAAATAAAACAAATTTTCCTTTTCACAAACCTTGCGCCTTTATTGGCTTTTGAGGGGTGAGCAGCCAGACCCACTTTTGGTTACAGCTTCTCTACCTCTTTGGAGGAGTTCCCTCAACGCTAACAGTGGCTGTCTCTTGACTATAGTCTTCCGCAGGACGCTGAAAAAAACTTGATGAAATAAAATTCATATTTTATGCAAGACAAGAACATTTTAAACCTAAAAGTTGTGCCCCTTCCATCCCCTTTCATGTGTATTGTGTAACTGCATTAACTAAACCTCCTCAGGAGATAACATTCCTTCTTAATCTTGTAAAGGGGCCATGATGACCCCATGACCCACTACTCACTTTGTAGTGTAGATCTGAATTGTGTGAACTGTTAATAATACCTCATTTAACCCTTTGTCTCAAAAACTTGTATAACTGTTTTGACCTCTAACTGGGGGTGGGGTGGAGTCCTCAGAGCTTTCTGAAAGACTTTGTCTCCCGGGTTATAATCCTCAGGTTGTCACAAATAAAATTTTCCATTTTCTTCCTTATGTCAACTATTGATTAATTTTTTGTTGACAAACTCACATCTCTTATGTTGTATGTCTTTAGGTCAACATCCGTGTGAGTGGCAAAGGAGAAACAGGACTGTGTTTTTCCTTTCACTAATAAGCACATGAGCTTGTAGGGGAGCAGAATTTGCTACCCCAAAATATGTCTCTTTGGGATATTAAATATTTTAAGCTGGTCATTTTCTAAGAGTAGACATGGGAAAAACTCTGAAAACCAAGTAGGTGGTACCATTTTGTGAGAGATATTTACATGTGGAAGAGAAATCTCCATTCGAAAGGGTGTCTGCCTCCATACCAGGAAGAGAAAGATGCTCAAATCTCTGGGAGGTCTTATTAGTGGGGAAGGAAATGACTTAAACCTGCATCAAAATCACCCTTGTTTACTGTGCTTTTCCTGGTAACCTCCCACAAGTGACTATCCCCACTCTCTACGTATTCTTTTTTAATAAATTTATTTATTTATTTATTTTTGGCTGCGTTGGGTCTTTGTTGCTGCGCACAGCTTTTCTCTGGTTGCGTCGAGCAGGGGCTACTCTTTGTTGCAGTGCGCGGGCTTCTCATTGCAGTGGCTTCTCTTGTTGTGGAGCATGGGCTCTAGGTGCGCGGGCTTCAGTAGTTGCAGCACGCGGCTCAGTAGTTCTGGCTTGCAGGTTCTAGAACGCAGGCTCAGTAGTTGTGGCACACAGGCTTAGTTGCTCTGTGGCATGTGGGATCTTCCCGGACCAGAGCTCGAACCTGTGTCCCCTGCATTGGCAGGAGGATGCTTAACCACTGTGCCACCAGGGAAGTCCTACATTTTCTTTTGTCTTTAGCTGAGGATGATATTTAAGGTGAGGACTTCGGTCATTTTGACAAGTTATTCAGTTTTCTTTAGCCTCTCCTATGTGTACATGTTATTAAGCTTTGTTTTATTTTCTCCTGTTAACCTCTTTCATGTCAACTTAATTCTTAGACCAGCTAGAAGAACCTAGAAGGGTAGAAGAAAATTTCTTCCTCCCTAACAGGCTGTTTGTTAAAAAAAAACCCTCAAAACTGATTAAGAGAATCTATCATATTTTGAAGAAGAATGTTAAGCAAAGTATAAGTTCAGCTATCAATTTAGGGCTGTAATTCTTCCATCCTTACTATATCATAAATGGTGGTCGGAAAGCAGGTGTAAGCAGATAGGGTAAGGGGTCCCCGGAGAAAGAGAACCAAGCATGGCTTTCTTGACAGAAGAGAAGTCATTTTGGCCTAAGCCCTTTTGTGAGATCTAAGCCTGGCCACAATGCTTGCCTTTGAGTTGGTCTCAGTACCTAATGATCTTAAGGGAAGTGAGGGCAAGCAGGAAAGGAAAAGTAGTCAAGAAACAATATTTCAGTGATATAACAGAGCCCTAGGATATACACAACAATCTGATGTCTTTGAGTTCTGCAGGAACTAAGGCCCCTGACCCAGGTGGAGGATGGAATGATAATGTTGACCCTCGTGACTTCAATCAACTAAAGCTTGGATTCTGTCGGCCTTTGCCCAATTCTATGCTGAATTCCTCACCACCCAAGTCCCTTCATGAATACATGTGCCCTTAGCTTAAAACATCCCCAATTTTTCTGTTTGGGGAGACACTGCTTTGGGAAAGATTCCTGGTGTTTTCTTTACTTGCTACAATTAATGATAAATACTTCCTTCTCCTGCTTTTTGCCTTGGTTGTGTCTTTTGGCTCGACATCCACCAAGAGGTAATCCCAGTTTTTCGGGTAATGCAGGCATTGCATTTATATTCATCTAGAATTGTTTCAGAATGTCTCACACAATGGTGAGTACAGTGGCACTCAGTTAAGTGTTGTTTCCTGTTGACGGCAGCAATAACACCGTTAGAGCAGGAAGTGGTACATAGCCACAGTTTTTTAAGAGAGAAGAACTAGTCTCTAAAATGATGCTAAAAAAATAAAATGTGTTTAAACATAACTTTTCTAGACTGGGGGGAGCCATAGTCTGGGGGTAACTTGGTTGGCATAGCCATGATGGATGGTGAGGTCTGGGTTTAGTGTGTGTGATGGGGTCAGGGGTGATGGGAACTCAACCAATGCAACCCCTGAGTGCTGTGAGGCTGAGGAGATGACCCACATGGCGAAGAGTTTGGTTATATGGAGTAGATTGAGCAAATAAGTAAATGTCTCAAAGATAAGGGAAATCAGGTTATTAATTTTTGAAGGTACAGATCTGAGAAAGGGAAGATTTAAAAAATCCTGTGGTATTTGATTGGAATTAGTGTAAACTCATAGTTTTACATTTATATCAATGTCTAACTGTGTTAGTTTCCTATTGCTGCTGTAACAAATTACCTCAAACTTAGTGTCCTAAAACAACATCTATTTATCAGCTCATAGTTCTGTAGGTCAGAAATCCAAGAGGGCTTGGCTGGGTTCTACACTCAGGGTATCACAAGACCAAAATCTAGGTGTCATCAGGCTGGGCTCTTATCTACGCTCTGGGAAAAAGATCTGCTTCATTCGCGTCGTTGGTAGACTTTAGTTGCTTGTAGTTGTAGGACTGAGGTCCCTGTTTTCTTTCTGGCTGTCAGCCAGAACCATCCTCAGCTACTTGAGGTCACCTGCATTCTTCAACATGTTTTACCACCATGTTCAAGCCAGCAACAGTATGTTCAAACCTCTTGTGCTTCAAATCTCTGACTTCCCTTATTCCATCTGGAGAAAATCTCCTCTTCTAAAGGACTCACCTGAATAGGCCAGGCTTACCTGAATAATCATAAGGTCAAATGATATAAGACTATAATTATATCTGTAAGATCCCTTCACAGCAGTACCTACATTAATGTTTGATTGAATAAATGAGAGACAAGAATCTTAGGGAGGCTACCCCAGAATTCTGTCTACTATACTGTTAAAAAAAATGATTAAAGAAGACAATTTAGATCATATGAACAAACTTTATTTAACACTTCATGAAGTGGACAGTCTCTGTTTGGAGAACTGCAAAATGGGGTGGGAGCCAGGAAGCTTCTGTAGAATAAAGAGCAAGGAAGAGAAAAATAGAAAATATCTGGCTGGCTGGGGCCACAGAGTCAATCTTGCTTGGGGTGAGAAGGAACAAAGAAATAAGTATAGAGCCCAGAGTTGGCTTGGAGTGTGGGGATTGGCAACTGGATATACTGCATTTCTGGTCAAGCAGAGCATTTACAGGGACATGAAAGTTATCTAAGTTTTGGTTTGCTGACATGGCACCCAGGACAGCTCTGTCTGGGTCTAGAAAATTATTGCAACAATACTATCTATTTATCAATGGGTCAATAAACATCTATATCAATAGATATAAAAATAGAGATATGTGATATGTATATTTCCTATTTATGTCTTCTGAAAGAGCCTAGAAGCAATGATATCTCAGGAAAAATGAGCACAACTTGCACCCAGTGTTGGTTCCTAAGTACCATTCCCCACGAAAAGGAAACAGATCTCTTTGGAGGAATGGATAATTTCTCAGAAGGAAAAGTATGAGATAAGCCTGAAACATCTTAAACCAGAAAGTAAGGAAGTGCTCAAAAAATGATAGGACATGTCAAAAGGAGAGAGGGGCTAGCACGAAGGGGCTCACACTGGCCAAACATGACAAAATAAATGAAAGTAATGGATTATAACCCATTGAACAAATAAATATCCATGAGTCCATATTTGTATAAGTGAATACATAGGGGAAAAGAGACAGCTCTTCCTTAAGGTGAAATGTCACCCAATAAATGTTGAAGGAATGATGGAATTAGAAATAACTATGTTGCAGTCATAAATGATTCAGGCAGGAAACATCAATGGATGATCAGACCACTGGGTAAAAACTTGATGAGGAATAGGATATTTACATAGTCTCAAAGTATTTCTTCATAGATTGCATATCAGTTACTTATTAATTATTCATTAGCTATACAGCTGAGAAACCCAGCATGTACCATCTTAACCAAGCAATGATAGTTAGCGTTGTCAATAATGGGACATACTGCCATCATGTGTTTCCTAATATGATACACTGAGAAAAACAGAGCATCTCTGCTGTGGTATTCCTGCCAAAATGCGTAGTTTTATTTAATTCTTGAGGTGACATCAGACAAACCTTTGCAAAGAGCACAGCAAAGTTACTGGCCTGCACTCTTCAAAAATGTCAAGGTCATTAGAGACAAGGAAAAATTGGGAACATTTCCAGCTTGAGAAAGATCAGAGACAGGACAACTAAAAGGTCCTAGATTGGATCCTGGATAATAAAGACGAAAAAGGAAAAGGAGGAAAGAAGACTGCTTTTTGTCTGTTTTGTTATGAAGGACTCTTGGGGACAGTTAGCAAAATCTGCATGGAATCTTGTGGCTTAGATAGTAGTATGTATCAATGTTAATATCTTGATTTTTATGAGTATACTATGGTTATGTAGAAGAGTGTCTTTAGTTTTAGGAAATGCACACTGAGGTATTTAGGTGTAATGGGGCTATAAGTCTACAACTTACCCTCAATTAGCAAAAAAAATTTTTTTAACCCTGTTGTGAGTTGAATTGTGTCCCCCAAAGAGATATGTTGAAGACCTAAATCTGTACATGTGAATATGACATTATTTGGAAATGGGGCCTTTGCAGAGGTAATCAGGTTAAAGTGAGGTCATATTGGATTAAGGTGGGCCTTAAATATAATGACCAGTGTCCTTACAGGGAGAGAAAGATTTGGAGACAAGGACACACAAGAATGAAGGCCAAGTGATGGCAGAGGCAGAGATTGAAGTTTGGCAGCTATAAGCCAAGAGATGCCAAGGATTTCTAACACACACCAGAAGCTAGATGACAAACATGGAACAGATTCTCCCTCAGAATCCCCAGAAGGAACCTGCTCTGCCATTTTGTTATGGCAGTCCTAGGAAACTAATACAAACCTTTTGTTTGCTTGCTATTAACATCAGCATCTTATATACATGATTTTCTGGACTTAAATATTCTAAAAGAGCCACTGAAAGAGATAAATGAGAATGTGTTGCAATGTACATGTAAGAAAAATGTGTCATTTTTCTATGTACATATCTTTCATTCACTTACCTGCAGGAAACTTGCAAGTGATGTCAGTGTATTTGCTTTGGTTTGAATGTTTGTGTCCCCCACCCCAGATTCATGTTTAAATCTTAACCCCCAAAGGTGATGGTTATTAGGAGGTAGGGCCTTTCGGAGGTGATTAGGTAACAAGGGTGGAGCCCTCATGATTGGGATTAGTGCCTTTATAAAAGAGATTCCTCAGAACACCTTAGCTCAATCTGCTGTGTGAGGTTACAACAAAAAGCCTGTGACCCAGACGAAGGTCCTCACCCAACTGTGCTGGTGTCCTGATCTCAGACTTCCATCCTCCAGAACTTTGAGCAATAAATTTCTAATGTTGGTCTGCAAGGCAGGAATAGAGACACAGATGTAGAGAACCAACGTATGGACACCAAGGGGGGAAAGTGGCAGGGGTAGTGGTGGTGGTGGGATGAATTGGGAGATTGGGATTGACATACATACACTAATATGTATAAAATAGATAACTAATAAGAACATGCTGTATAAAAAAATAAATAAAATAAAATTCAAAAAATAATAAATAAATAAATTTCTGTTGTTTATAAGCCACCCGGTGTGTGGTATTTTGTTATAGCAGCCTGAATGGACTAAGACAATATCTTTAATCCTCATTTCCTTGCTGGATAGTATCTCCTTTAAAATACCCAATATGGGACTTCCCTGGTGGTCCAGTGGGTATCACGTTCCCAATGCAGCGGGCCCGGGTTTTGATCCCTGGTCAGGGAGCTAGATCTCACATGCTGCAACTAAGAGTCCTCATGCCACAACTAAAAGATGCCACATGCTGCAACTAAAGACCCCACGAGCTACAGCTGACTCGGCACAGCCTAAATAAATAAATAAATATTAAAATACCCCAATATGATCAAACAGAGCTAGAGAGCGTAGAGAGCAGTAGACAGGGGAATTCGATTTGAAGCCTGATTTTGGAACTAACGCAACACAGGAACAAACACAGTGCCTAACAGTGTTTGACACACAGTAGTAGCCCAGTGTGTGTGTGTGTGTGTGTGTGTGTGTGTGTGTGTGTGTGTGTGTGTGTGACTGAATAATTCCCTTGAGGTGTTTATTACCTTAGATCATTCTGATGTCTTAACAAAAGAATTGACAGCCACTCTCAGCTTCCTCTTTAGTCATTTGAGAGGGCACTTTGAAAAACCAGCAAGTCCTAGCTCCTTTTGTTTAATAATCCTTCATTTAGGTAATCTCGCTCCTCTCACATCTTACTATAAGCAGCAAGAATAAACTAGGCAGGATCTTCAACTTTCTGCCTGGAAATCTCCTTAGCTAGCTCACTCAGTTTATTAGGTACATTTTCTACTGTCCACATTACTGTAGGTAACAATGTTGCTAAGCTACCTATCACCGCATAACAAAGATCCCAGTTCCTGATAACATTTCCCTCATCTTTCACTGGCAGCCTCCTCATAGGCGAACAGGCTTCAACTAACAGTCTCTTCAACGGTTCTAAACTTCACTATCTTTTTCTGCAAAGTCCTTTCAGCTCCTGCTCTCTGTTCCAAAACCAAGCCCATATTTTCAGGGTTTTTTTAAAACTGCACCACACTTCCAGGTACTAAAATCTCTATTAATTGCCTACTGCTACATTACATTTTGTCCCAGTTTTGGGGTAGGATGCAAGAATTACTACAGGCCATCTTTAAATCTGACTACCATAGTATTTAACAATATTTAACACACTGCATATCTTATTTTTGTTAGCTGTCCATCTAGAATGAAAGCTTCATTACGGCAGGGCTTTTTTTTTTTTTTTTTTTTTTTTTTTTTTTGCGGTACGCGGGCCTCCCACTGCTGTGGCCTCTGCCGTTGTGGAGCACAGGCTCCGGACGCACAGGCTCAGCGGCCATGGCTCATGGGCCCAGCCGCTCCGCGGCATGTGGGATCTTCACGGACCGGGGCACGAACCCGTGTCCCCTGCATCGGCAGGCATACTCTCAACCACTGCGCCACCAGGGAAGCCCCCCTCAACATCTCTGAGCATCTACTATGTGCCAGTCCTTAAGCTAAGTGCTGGGAACGCAACAGTACATCAGAAACATACTATGCATGCTCTTACAGCCTCATAAAGACAAATCAAAGAATTTCACTGCTGAAGATGTCTCAAAGGCCATAGTCCAGAATTTCCCAATGCCTATTTCATGAATCTGAGAAGCAGATTTTCACCTTCCTTTCTTTACATATATTGTTTGACAGAAGACTCAAATACATCTCTCTCTTCCATCTTGTGATGGGCAAAATTCTAAAATGACCCCCACTATCTTTGCCCCCTGGTGTTACTCCCATGATTGTGTTGTTTTACAGCCAAAGGGATTTTGCAGATATAGTCAAGGTTACTTAACTCGACCTTAAGATAGAGAAATTATCTGAGTGGTCTAAGCTAATCACATGAACTCTTTTGGAACAGAGAATTCACCTACATACTTACTATACAACCATCAAAATCTTCATATCAAATTCATCTCTCACATCCCATTCAGTTTTCACAAAGTATCCAAATAATATCCTTTAGAGTCAAAGATCCAATTTGGAGTTAAATATTGCATTTAGCTGTCACCTCTCTTCAGACTCATTGAACTTGGGACATTTTCTCACCCCTTCCTTGGCTTTTATCATCTTGAAACTTGAAGATCACAGGCCAGTTATTTTGGAGAATGTCCCTCCCTTTGGATTGGTCCAGTTTTTCTTCACGATGGTCGTGCATATTGCAGAATTGAAACTGTTTTCTTCTCACTGATAACTATAAAAGAGCATACAATTTCTATTTTTATGGTTACTAGTGATGAATTTTGATGACAAGGTGGTGTCTGCCAAGATCCTCCATCGGAGTCTTCTTCCCTTTGTAATTTTTTTTTAACATCTTTATTGGAGTATAATTGCTTTACATTGCTGTGTTAGTTTCTGCTGTATAACAAAGTGAATCAGCTATACGTGTATATATATATCCCCATATCCCCTCCCTCTTGTGTCTCCCTCCCACCCTCCGTATCCCATCCCTCTAGGTGGTCACAAAGCACCGAGCTGATCTCCCTGTGCTATGCGGCTGCTTCCCACTAGCTATCTATTTTACATTTGGTAGTGTATATATGTCAGTGCCATTCTCTCACTTCGTCCCAGTTTACCCTTCCCCCTCCCCATGTCCTCAAGTCCATTCTCTACGTCTGCATCTTTATTCCTGTCCTGCCCCTACATTCTTCAGAACTTTTTTTTTTTTAGATTCCATATATAGGTGTTAGCATATGGTATTTGTTTTTCTCTTTCTGACTTACTTCACTCTGTATGACAGACTCTAGGTCCATCCACCTCACTACAAATAACTCAATTTCGTTTCTTTTTATGGCTGAGTAATATTCCATTGTATATATGTGCCACATCTTCTTTATCCATTCATCTGTCAATGGACACTTAGGTTGCTTCCATGTCCTGGCTATTGTAAATAGTGCTGCAATGAACATTGTGGTGCATGACTCTTTTTGAATTATGGTTTTCTTAGGGTATATCTTGGCTTCTGTTATAACTAGGTTTGGCCATGTAACTAAATTTTGTCCAGGAAAGTATGAGCAAAAGTGACAAGTGCAATCTCTAGGGTGTACACTTAAAAGGAATGGACTTTTCGTCCGGTTTCCTTTTCTCTCTCATCACTGGCTGGCTCATTTATGCATTACATACAGATGAGAGAAACACACTAGAGAAGGCAGAGCAACACAATAGAAGCCTGGACCCTTGACATCATAGAGTCACTTACTAGCCCTGGCCTGCATATGCCAGGACTGGTACCTAAGAGCAAATTTCTAAGCTATTTAAGCCACAGCTAATTTGAGTCTCTACTATTGCAGCTGAACCTAAAGTTTAATCAATCTAAGTTACACGAGTGAGGGGGGACTAGATAGAAATACAATGATGCCTGCAATAGCCTGAGGAAGTAAGATAATGGTTAACTAGTATCTAGACAATAACAAATATGGAGCCCCTATTACATAGTGGCAGTACACTGTAGGAATTTACCACAATTTTTGAATCTTTTGTTGATAGACGTAGCAGTTTCTAGTTTTCCACTCCCATGAAAGATACTCATATTCTGAACATTCTTACACATGACTTGGTGAACACATGTACAGTGGACTGGCTGGATATGAAAATATTCAGCCTTAGAAGATTCTGCCAACAGTTTTCCAGACAGGTTGTCTGTAATTTACAAGCCCATTAGAAGAGCACGAGAGGTTTAGTTGTTTCACATCCTTGCTCACAGTAGTTTTTCTTTGTAATTTTAGCCCTCCTGTTGAGTGCGTGGAGGTATCTCATTGTAATTTCAATTTGCATTTTCCCCAAGACAAATGAAGTGGAGCCCCTTTTCATACATTTATTAGCTATTTGGATATCTTTTTTTTTTGCGTGTAAAGCGCTTATTCAAGTATTTTGCCCAGCTCGCAATATACTTGAATAAGCACAAAAACTTCAATAGTTTTTGAGTTTAAATAATAATGACCACTGCATTTATTTATTGATTACACTAGGTTGGATACATGGTACTAAGCACTTTGTACTTACCTAATGTATACAGCAACAGTATTCAGTTGGTCTTATGACTCGTATTCCCATTTTACAGTTGAAGAAACTGAGGCCCTGGATGTTCAGTAATTCACCCAAAGCCTGTCAGTTGTAAGTGGTGGAGCCAAGATCTAAACACAGATCCATCTGACAGACTAGAGTTTGAACAGCAAACCCTTGGTAGATAACATAGGAATCACTCCCTTTCCTTGGGCTGCATGTAACTTCATTACCTTAACCATTTTACTGGTACCTCAAGGAATGGAGCCACATAATTGGTGAGCTGCTGACGACCACTCAGAAGAGGCTTGAACTTCAACCTGTGTGGTGTGCCTATGGGGATCCCAACCCCAAATCACACTCCTGGAAGTACTGAAAGGCCATGGGAATTTCTAATATGACTCCTTCTCCAAGTCAAGTCAGATAGGAGAACCCTAGGTCTTATCCATAGAAATGGAACTCTTGTCAGATTCCAGAAGGGATTAGAGATGGAACAGTGTCTATGAAGTGCTCAGTGCCTTCCAGTTATGCCAAAAGAGTTCCAGTTTCACTGGGGACTGTACTTCTGTGCCAGGCATTTATATGTTGGTAGGTAAAACTATATACTGCTTTATTTCTATTCTGAAAGAGATTTCAAGATAAAACACACTAAGGACGTAGCTCTGTAATGTTTTAGCAATTGCAAGCCAAGAGCTGCTGGAACTGAAGTTAAGAACTCTTTGACAAATTTAAGTATTATTAGAAAACATATAAACCTCTTGCGTTGACAGCTCAAAAAAAAATAACTTCCATTTATACATCATCAAGGTGCAATCTATGAACCACTTTCACATATGTTATCTCATTTGGCTCTCACAACCCCCTAAAAGTAGATTGGACAGGTGGTATTATGATTAATATTTCCATCTTACAAATGAAGCAACCAAAGTTCAGAGCGTTTTAGTGGTTGCCTGAGGTCAAAAAACTCTTAAATGGCACTGCCAGGTCTCAGGGGCAGGTCTTTTGCTTTCCCCAGCCCGCCAGCCCGCCTCCCAGCACCACACACTCTCTTAATGACCTAGTGATATTTACAAAGGACTGTGAATGCTCACAACAGAGTTGGCTTAGAGTTAAAACATCAGAACAGTTAGGAGTTCCCTAAGAGGGGGCACTTTTGGAAAAGGCACAGTGATTGGATAAAAAATAGTGCTCTAGAGAGTTTCTCTTTGATTCACCATTCATCATAGGTAAAGAACCAGTTCAGGGGAATCTCTCCCCCAAGCCACTGACTTGAGTCTTCTGAAGTTTTTCCAAAGTTAAAGGAGATTCCTTTCTCCCTGCAGCCAGTAGAGGCCTTGTGAGGCTACTACACAGTGTTCGAACACAGAGATGGAAGCAACTACCTATTCCTCAGATTTGAATTTACAAACAACTCAATTCAGCCACCTTCCAGAAGATAAGAAATATTACGGAAAACATTTCTATATTCCTTATTTTCCCAAGTGACAGGACACACTGTCGCCAGAAAAATAGAGGGAACAAATGTACATCTTTCCATTTTTAAGTAGAATTCTTTGTGATACACTATAAAGCTAACTATTTTAACACTGTTAAAGAAAAGGAATTTGAACCAAAATTAGCATGTTTGCTATTCATGAAAATTTGACATGTTATATAAAGTACTGTCGTATAGGTAGTTGATCATGTAATTATGGGATCGCATATTGGCACGTTAAGGCTTTTATGAATGTAGATTCTGATAGGTTTAGAAACTTTGACACAACTGCTTTGGAAAATAATATACAGCTGCTCTTTGGGAAAATTATAACAATTGAGAAACGTTCCAAATTCCGAATTTTGTCAAAAAACATATTTTGTCACAACCACCTTTCAAAATGTAAAAAGCTAGACTTGGATTCAGAAGACCTAAATTCAAGTTCTGGTTCTGCCATAGCTTTGTTACATAATGCTGACAAGTCACTTTACCTCTCTAAATTTCTGTTTCCTAAAATAGGTGGTAGTTAGATATTCTTAAACATGGAGCTAGAATAACAAGGTTCTGTTTGTTCCCCACTGTAGTGCCCGGGTCTGACAGAGTAGATGGCATATACTTATCATTCAATAAATATTTCTTACATGAACTTAAGGTGACTTATTACTGCAGCATTCCTGATTTTATGTTACAAATTTGAAGAATTTCTAAAGAATATGAAATTGTCATGATAGAAATATGCTCACTCACTCACACACACACACACACACACACACTTAAAATGAGGAGATGCCAAGTATTAGGTGTTTCACATAGCTCCTTTGTTAGAAGAGGAAAAAAAAGCTTTAGAATAACTGCTGTCCTACATCTATTGGATTAATCTAGCTTTCTACTGCAGAATCAAATTTAAGGAAGCAAGACTTTTTAGAGTTTTCAGACTGTTTTCACAGGACACTTAACAAGAAAAAGCCAAGTCTATGTGTCTCTAATTATATATATTTATTCACACTAATGAAGGAATAATCTAAGGCAACCGATTTAAAAATCAGATATATATTCCCATTTATTTCCTCAGAAAATAAAGACACACTTGGATGTTAGCATTAGACCAGGTAGGTGAAGATTCTTTTTGATGTAATTTTTGCTCATTGGGCTATAGCTAAAATTGCTCACTGAGGCCTGAATTCCTATTTCCCGACAATGTCTCATTTTACAGCATTTTCTTTTGTACAGCTTTTGAAATCCTCCTTTTTTCAGTCAGCTTCCCTCTTCCCCATCCAAAATGTCTTTTGCTCAGATTAAACTCCTTTACCTAAAGGAAAGAACAAATGATTATTTCCTAGAGGCAGTTCTATTTTAAAAGAAAACCATTTCCTAAACAAATCTCTAATTGGCCAAATTTCAGGCAATTTAACAATCTCACTAGACTTCACGTGTTCCCCAGGTCCCTTAAAACATATAGGCAATTGTCCAGTATAGTGGTGCTACAAACTTTTAAAGCCTTGGAACTCTTGCTTCAAACAAAAATCAGGTAGCACTCCACTGTATAGAAGAGATAATGGCTAAAGTACTAGGGTGGAAACAGTGATGGGGATCCAGAACCTTCCCTACTCTCCCTGCTTCTCTCCACCAGCATTGCTACAGAGGCGCACACCTCAGGATAACCCATGTAAAGGCCAGACCATCTTCTCATACAAATGCACACACATAAGGTGAGAGAATGGGTGATAAGCCAGTAGAAGACTCACT
>NW_020174268.1:928326-929039 GCF_003031525.2 Neophocaena asiaeorientalis asiaeorientalis | reverse complement strand
ATGGACACTTAGGTTGCTTCCATGTCCTGGCTATTGTATATAGCACTGCAATGAACGTGGTACGTGATTCTTTTTGAATTACAGTATTCCCAGGGTATATGCTCAGTAGTGGGATTGCTCAGTCGTATGGTAGTTCTATCTTTAGTTTTTTAAGGAACCTCCATACTGTTCTCCATAGTGGCTGTATCAATTTACATTCCCACCAAAAGTGCAAGATAAATGTCTGTTTAGGTCTTCTGCCCATTCTTGAATTGGGTTGTTTGTTTTTTGATGTTGAGCTGCATGAGCTGCTTGTGTATTTTGGAGATTAACCGTTTGACAGTGGCTTCGTTTGCAAATATTTTCTCCCATTCTGAGGGTTGTCTTTTCGTCTTGTTTATGGTTTCCTTTGCTGTGCAAAAGCTTTGAAGTTTCATTAGGTCCCATTTGTTTATTTTTGTTTTTATTTCTATATCTCTAGGAGGTGGGTCAAAGAGGATCTTACTGTGATTTAGGTCATAGAGTGTCCTGCCTACGTTTTCCTCTAAGAGTTTGATAGTGTCTGGTCTGACATTCAGGTCTTTAATCCATTTTGAGTTTATTTTTGTGTATGGTGTTAGGGAGTGTTCTAATTTCATTCTTTTACATGTAGCTGTCCAGTTTTCCCAGCACCACTTATTGAAGAGGCTGTCTTTTGTCCATTGTATATTCTTGCCTCCTTTATCAAAAGTAAG
>NW_020174268.1:927785-928178 GCF_003031525.2 Neophocaena asiaeorientalis asiaeorientalis | reverse complement strand
CAATTTTTTGTTCTAGTTCTGTGAAAAATGCCAATGGTAGTTTGATAGGGATTGCATTGAATCTGTAGATTGCTTTGGGTAGTATAGTCGTTTTCACAACGTTGATTCTTCCAATCCAAGAACATGATATATCTCTCCATCTGTTTGTATCATCTTTAATTTCTTCCATCAGTGTCATCGTTTTCTGCATACAGGTCTTTTGTCTCCTTAGGTAGGTTTATTCCTAGGTATTTTATTCTTTTTGTTTCAATGGTGAATGGGAGTGTTGCCTTAATTTCTCTTTCAGATTTTTCGTCTTTAGTGTATCAGAATGCAGGAGATTTCTGTGCATGAATTTTGTATCCTGCTACTTTACCAAATTCATTGATTAGTTCTCGTAGTTTTCTGGTAGCA
>NW_020174268.1:847432-927301 GCF_003031525.2 Neophocaena asiaeorientalis asiaeorientalis | reverse complement strand
TAAACCCGCCGCTCCCGCTCTTCGGAATCGCATCTCGAGACCCGCGAAGCGTCTCAGCTCGGCCCTCATCCTTCCCGCAGCGGCGGCGGCCCGGGCCCCGCGGGCTCTGGACCATGTACACCCGCAGTGGGGTGCAGGGCTCCCGGTTCGGAGCCCCCGCCGCCTCCCGCCCGGCCCGGGACCCCGCTGCGTGGCGCGGGGAGCTGGGTCCGCCGCAGGGCCCCAGGCGGGGTTTGGAGGATGCTCCCGAGAGCCCTTCGCGGGAGAGCCCGGAGCACGCGGGCCGGAGGTTGTAAGTATTTAATCACCTGTCCTGCGGGGCGGAAGCCCAGACCCCAAACAGGCGCCCAGACTCTTCTCAGATCACCTAAGTTTGAACCACAGGGGCCCCATTACAGGGTCTCTAAGAAAATGCAGGCTCATTTGTCTAAACAATAGCAGACATGAATTACCTTATAAACTGAGTGTGCCGGTCCGGGATCCTTACTGAACATCCGACCGAGCCCGCGTTCCTTTTGAGGACACTACCTTCCTGATTCTTCAAGGCTGGCTACAGGACTAGGCTACTACTGGGTGTGTAGTAACTGCCTAGGCTTCTTACTAATTTTCCAGATATCTTCTAGTTCTGTGAAAAATGCCAATGGTAGTTTGATAGGGATTGCATTGAATCTGTAGATTGCTTTGGGTAGTATAGTCGTTTTCACAACGTTGATTCTTCCAATCCAAGAACATGATATATCTCTCCATCTGTTTGTATCATCTTTAATTTCTTCCATCAGTGTCATCGTTTTCTGCATACAGGTCTTTTGTCTCCTTAGGTAGGTTTATTCCTAGGTATTTTATTCTTTTTGTTTCAATGGTGAATGGGAGTGTTGCCTTAATTTCTCTTTCAGATTTTTCGTCTTTAGTGTATCAGAATGCAGGAGATTTCTGTGCATGAATTTTGTATCCTGCTACTTTACCAAATTCATTGATTAGTTCTCGTAGTTTTCTGGTAGCACCGTTAGGATTCTCTGTGTGTAGTTTCATGGATGACTCACTGTTGAGCACCCTGAAGAAGCTTTTAGATGTCTATTGCTATTCACATTTTAGAAAACATACTCACATTTTTAAAAGCACTTTGAGAATGTAGCAAAGTGAGAAGTGAACAGAATAAGCAATTTAGATTTTGCCCATTATCTTCTATTTCTATCTCATGTTTGAAATGTGGGTGTGTTACATGGTTGTGTTGTAAAATAAATATGGTCAACTAAATGCATTCCTGAAGTCAGTATTACTATTACCAGCTCCTTTAACAGAACTGGTTTTCCCCTAATGGGCTTTCCCCTACTCAAAATTTGAATTTAATGCAACCACCAAAACAACTACTTTCTCTTCTGAAAAAAGAAGTTTCTGTGGTATTTTCCCAGCAGAAGAGATTCTGAAGATCACCTCCAGAAAGGCCACCCAGATCCATTGTTTGCATTTCTCACCCTGCAGTCACCTCCAACCCAAATGTTCTCAAACCCTCACCTTCCTCCTGATTCATGATGAATGGTTGTGCCACCTACCCATTTTACAAAGCTAAAACCTTAAGGTCACCATAAAAACAGCAACCATTAAATTACTGGGGTTCTTAACTAGACATATTGTGTAGGTCAGGATTTTTTAACCTGATCTACTGACGTTTGGGGCAGGATGATTCTCTGTGTGAGGGGCTGTCCTGTAAGGTGTTTAGCATTATCCCTGGCCTCCACTAGATGCCAATAGCCCCACTTCCACCTGCTTCCAGGCTTCACAATAAAAATGATCTCCAGGTGTTGCCAAATATCAGCTGGAGGCAAAGTCAACTCCATTTGAGAACAACTGATGTAGATTAACTCTTTACTCCTCACAATACCCCACAGGGTCCCACCACAGACCTACTGAATCAGAAACACAAGGGTTAGCTCCAGATGTCTGTTTCAATACACCCTCCAGGTGGTTCTGATGGGCTCTGACATTTGAGAACCCGTGGTCTACTTGACAGACCTCTAACGCTGCAGGTGGCATAGAAACCCTGACCTCCTTCCCTAACAAGTCCCTTGCCTTTACCTTCTCCTCTCCTGTCCTACTTCACACACTGCCCACCATTCATTGAAATCTTTCACTAGCTATCAAACATGTGTTTGTCTTTATTTTCTAAGCACCAGTAATATAAGCAAAACAATCGAACTCCTAAGTGGCTTGATGACTACAGGTTGGGGTGTTCCAGCCATCCCGCCCCCACCTGGAGTAGGTACACACCTTGTCGGTGTAAGCCACAAGCCTCCAGCATTGTGCCTCCTTCTTCTTGGTGAACTCCTTGACTTTTGTGGGTCATTCTCAAATGTCCCTTTTCTTTGAATTATTCGGAGGGCTAATTCCTACTTTCCCTGAACATCCAATAGCCTTACACATCTTGTTATTTCGCTTATCCCACGGTGGCATTAACGTTTGTTTACGCGTCTTCTAGAGTAGCGGTTGGGTGAGGGAAGAGTCTTCTTTTATCTTTGGGTAGCCAGCTACACAAAGGACAGTGGTGATCATCGCAGCACACATCAGAGTCATCCAGGAGCTATTAAAAAAATTGGATGCAGGGACTCACCCCCGGACCTATAGAATCTTGCAAATCCATATTTTAAACTATTCCCATACCATAGTTGAATTACTGCCCAATGTCTTGCACAGAGCAGGTATTTAATCAAAATTTCTTTAATGTCTGATCAATCACTTAACAGGGCTGCGTAGAGAATCATCTCTGCCTTCCCCTCAGCTTCCTGCTCCAGTTCTGCTTTTTCTTTCACTTTTGATTTCACTTTCCATTTCCTTTAACTTGAAAGTACTTGGCAGGGGCTTCCCTGGTGGCACAGTGGTTAAGAATCCGCCTGCCAATGCAGGGGACACGGGTTCCAGCCCCGGTCTGGGAAGATCCCACATGCCACGGAGCAACTAAGCCCTGTGCGCCACAACTACTAAGCCTGTGCTCTAAAGCCCGTGAGCCACGACTACTGAGCCTGCGTGCTGCAACTAATGAAGCCCACGCGTCTAGAGCCCATGCTCCACAACAAGATAAAGCTACCACAATGAGAAGCCTGAGCACCGCAACAAAGAGTAGCCCCTGCTTGCTGCAACTAGAGAAAGCCCGCGCGCAGCAACAAAGACCCAACGGCAGCCAAAATAATAATAATAAATAAATAAAAACTTTTTAAAAATTTAAAAAAAGAAAATACTTGGCAAAAACCAAACAGCAGTCAAAACTGATAAAAGGCCAAATTTTGTTTAGATAATTTTAATTATTGACCTAATCTCTGGAATCTGAAGGTTAATATATTGTTCACCGTCTCAAATATCCTGCAGAAACCTCAAATTAGGGTGACCTGTTAAATAGTGCTAAGTTGTCTTTCAGGATTTCAGTTACCTGGTGGCTACTCCCTACTCCCTGCTTGCATGAGGTCTCCGTGATTGATCATAGATAACTTTCTCACCCTTTAAGGTGGCTGTGAGACCTCAAACCAACTCACCTCTAGCTGGCCAGGCGCGCTCCATTCAACATCCCAGGCGGGGCGCGCGGCCGGCGCTGTCATCTGCGATCAGGTCAGAGGGCGCCAGGGAGGAGCAAGGTCGGGGAAGTCCTGGGGGGCGGGGCAGCCCGCGGGTGGTAGCAGGAATTTCCGCGGCATGTGGGATCTTCCCGGACCGGGGCATGAACCTGTTTCCCCTGCATCGGCAGGCGGACTCTCAACCACTGCGCCACCAGGGAAGCCCCAGAACTCATGCTCTTAAATAGTATGAAAATATTTTCTTCCCTTCCTATCTTAAAAAAAACTGATGCCCTAAATTGTATCTTCACATCAGCTGGGAGGGTAAGGGTGAAGAGAGAATGTGTTATTGGGTAGAAATGCAAATGATGCCTCTAGGAGCCTGCATTCCAACAAAACTCCCGGATAAAGTAGCCTCTTAGGACCAGAGGACTGAGCCGGAGAGGAAGTGAGTGGGTGTAGTGTTTCTTGCCGCGGGTGTTGATAAGTGCTCTACATAGGAACAGGTAGGTAGCCTTTATTCCTGGTCTTTGCTTCAGGGACCACAGTTACTATCCTGGAAACATTTATTATGTAAAGTGTCAGTGATCCTTTTCCACCAATGGAATGAGATGCTTTAATCCAACAGTAGGGTTTGTAAAGACATTACTGCTTTTGAAGTGCTGCTTCTGTGAACTGGAACTTTCCAGATGGTTTCATTTTCAGTTCCCCCTTTTCATCAACTTCTAGTTACATGAAAGACAAACGTTGGTTTCTAAGGAACAGTATATAACCTTATGCCCAATAAACAGATTTTCTTTCAGCCCTTAACTTTTGAAAGAATTCATAAGTACCAGGCTTTTAAATATTATTCAGCTTTGGGTTGCCCTTAGGTGGTGTGGGTGATTTCAATTAGAGATTGCTGCATTTCTTTCCTACTCAGAATGGGGGTTGGGGGGGCGGGGCGGAGCGGAATTCCCCTGCGGTCCAGTGGTTAGGACTCAGCGCGCATCGCGCTCACTGCTAGGGCGGGTTCAAGTTTGATCCATGGTGGGGAACTAAGATACTGCAAGCCGAGCGGTGCGGCCCAAAGAAGAAGGGGGGGATATCTGGCCATAATGGAAGTCCTTTAATTCTGAGTATATCTCTGTAAGCTGTAGCATTTGATGTAACAGAGGTCACGGATGTATGGTTTCACGTTGATGATGAATACCCTCTATGTGCCTTTTTTTTCTATTTTAAAGATCTACTTAGACATAATCATTTAATTGCAAGCTCATAACATCTCATAAACACTAGCAGTTGCCTCTGTCTGCTTTCTTATTTGTAAATTAATTGTAAATTACCCCAGAATCTTGCTGGACTAAATTACTCAGAAAGGGGCAGTTTTCTAATTAATTTTCCAGGCCTCAGTATCTGAAGACCTCACTACATTTTGTGATTTCTAATTTGCCAGTAGACCATGAGAGAATACATGGGTGAGTTCAGTGGTGTTTCACAGAACTCATTATTTTCACGTGAACCAGTTGCAATAAGCAGAACATTATAAGATACATTTCCTTCTATGTATATAACAAGTAAGATCCTGTTTGGACCACTCTGAATTCTTCTTACATCTCCAGTAGTCACTTACATCTACTGTTTATTCTTGCTTGTCTCCTTTAAGGGAAGCAGGAAACCAAGGAAAATTGTTGCATGGCAAATAACATCTCAGTAAAACTGACCAAAAAATGCCGTTAAGATTTATTTTCTTGGAGAGAAATTAGAAGCATTTTCTGATAGAAAATTAAGAAAAAGGAAGGATAGAGTTAAGTGCTTAATAGTGAAACTTCATTTGTTCACTTTCAATATGAGCTTATTTATATGCTAAAGGGTTGAACTTTGACCTTGTTTTGTGCGCATCCTTCCACTTATTCATTAGGGAAGCCCCAACGTGGGAAAAGGAGGAGCTTTGATGCCAGGCAGACTTGGGTTCAAGTTCTGATTCTGCCATTACTTACTCTCTGAACTTCAGTTACTTTATGTCTCAGTGTCCTCATTGGGTGAAGTGAGATAATGCCAACCTCTCAGGGTCTGTGTATGTGTGCGTCTGTGTATCCATAAAACAATTTCATGCCTGGCAGAAAACAAGTATCCAGTAAATGTTGGGTGCTGATAGCCTTGAATTCACTTAACAAATGTTTATTGACCAAGTACTGTGCTGTCACCCTGAAGTGTTTATGCCTTGTAAAAACATACTGATTTAAAACGCTGACTTACATGTAAATATAGAGAGACTTTAAGGCAAGTTGTTAGAATGATTCCTGAGGACCTCTAATAGAATCTAAGGCAAGGCTGAGCCCTTAACTATATTTGGATTTAAGTAAAGTGTTTACTAATAAATATTGGATTTCCTAATTCTTTTCAGTTCGTGATTTTATCTTAAATATTGTAAGCTATTTATACAGATTTAAAGAGAAAAAAAGTTCACACAAACTTCTAATCCAAAGTAATCCTTTACCCTTCCCCCAAACTCTAGATAAATATGACTAAGGCATGGGTTTTTCTGGAAGGGAATTTTACCTCATTTTACCCAATTCTGGGCAAAAGGCTCTTGCCTATGATAGCAATACAG
Source organism: Neophocaena asiaeorientalis asiaeorientalis (assembly GCF_003031525.2). Taxonomy (NCBI): domain Eukaryota; kingdom Metazoa; phylum Chordata; class Mammalia; order Artiodactyla; family Phocoenidae; genus Neophocaena; species Neophocaena asiaeorientalis. Next base: position 921,169 of record NW_020174268.1, on the reverse strand, counting down.
GCAAGGTTCACTTTGTTCAGATACTTGTCTATAACCGTACCTAAAGGTGGTCCTCTAGCTTGATGCTGTTTGAAGGAAATATAAAGATATTCTGAAAATGAACCCGTAATGTGGAATTTCACTATACAGTTAACTTTAACATAATTTGTATACAAACTCAGTTTACCTTAACATACTTGTGGCCAACTTTATAGCAAAAACTGTAGAGACTTAAAGATTAGCAATAATAACGGCAAGCACTTATGTATGTATGTTTGTGAAAGTGCATTGCATATGTTAACTCTTTTTTTAAAAAAAGTATTTATTATTTATTTTTGGCTGCATCGGGTCTGTTGCTGTGTACGGGCTTTCTCTAGTTGCGGCAAGCGGGGGCTGCTCTTTGTTGTGGTGCGCGGGCTTCTCATTGTGGTGGCTTCTCTTGTTGCGGAGCACGGACTCTAGGCACGCAGGCTTCAGTAGTTGCAGCACGTGGGCTCAGTAGTTGTGGCTCGCGGGCTCTAGAGCGCAGGCTCAGTAGTTGTGGCGCATGGGCTTAGTTGCTCTGAGGCATGTGGGATCTTCCCGGACCAGGGCTCGAACCTGTGTCCTCTGCTGTGGCAGGTGGATTCTTAACCACTGTGCCACCAGGGAAGCCCCGTACATATGTTAACTCTTTGAATCTTCACAACAACCCTATAAAAAGAGAGGGTTTCTAGCTCTGGATATTTAATTAGAAATACAGGAAAAAATAACTACTCAATGAAAGACAAGCCCTTGTGTAGCTTACAGTCTAATTGATGGGGCAGACAGTTATCAGATAATTACATGAGTAACTCTTTATGTGCACTGTGAAGGAAAGCCAGGGCCTGAGCTAGTCTTGGGAGCAGGAAAAGTGTTCCCAAGAGGTGATGTTTGAACTGTGATCTATAGGATAATTAGGAGTTGTGAGCGTTTTTGGTTTTTGTTTTGTTTTTTTCTGACAAATTTGTTGTTGCAACACCAGTTATCTCTAATTCAATTCATTTCTGACACTACTCACAGCTGCTGCAGATGCCACAGATTAAGGGCTCAGTCCCACAGGCCTGCTCCCACTTTAGGAGTAAGCCACAAGGGGGGCCCCAGGCTACCCACATCTCTGACTACAGATTTGGGGGTTCCCATGACCTCCCCCCGTGCCCAGGTTTGATAATTCACTAGAATGACTCCCAGAACTCATGGCAACCACTATACTTACAATTACAGTTTTATTATAAAGGATACGGCCCTGGAACAGCCAAATGGAAGATATGGGGAGGGGGTTTGCACAGAGTCTCCATACCCTTTCTGGGTGGGTCACCCTCCTAGCACCTGGATGTCTTCACTAATTTGGAAGCTCCCCAAACCTCATTGTTTGAGGATTTTTATTTAGGTTTCATCACATAGGCATAATTGATTAAATTGTTGGCCCTTGGTGATTGAACTCAATCTCCAGCCCCTCTCCCCTTCCCAGAGCTGGGGGAGAGGTGGACCTGAAAGTTCTAACCCTCTAATCACATGGTTGTTTTTTATGGCAAACAGCTCCCATCCCGAAGCTATCTACGGCCCCCACCAGGAATCATCTATTTAGCATATAATTGACATTCTTTTTTTTTTGGCTGCGTTGGGTCTTCGTTGCTGCACGTGGGCTTTCTATAGTTGCGGTGAGCGGGGGCTACTCTTCGTTGTGGTGCGTGGGCTTCTCATTGTGGTGGCTTCTCTTGTTGAGGGAGCGTGGGCTCTAGGCACGGGGGCTTCAGTAGTTGTGGCACGCAGGCTCAGTAGTTGTGGCTCACGGGCATAGTTGCTCCGTGGCATGTGGCATCTTCCGGAACCAGGGATCAAACCCGTGTCCCCTGCATTAGCAGGTGGATTCTTAACCACTGCGCCACCAGGGAAGTCCTGACATTCTTATAACTTAGAATTCCGAGGATTTTAAGGAGCTCTGAGCCAGGAACCAGGGACAGTGATTGAATACTTAAACTTTATTATACCATGGTAGTTTAAATAGCCTCTATGGCAGACAGGGAAGCTTGCTATTCAGATCTTCAAAAGACTGTACTGTGGGGGGCATAGTCAACTGACAGCTCTAGTTGCCATCCTTATGAATCCATTGTACCCTTTGCTCTGAGAGCACTTTCATTCTGCACTCTTCCCACCAGTGTCTGAGCATTCCAGGTGGGACTCCTTTATGGGGCAGCTTTTGCCAGAAGACTCCCCACTGACCTATCCAAGATTTTCTCAGAACCGTATACCAGTCTGAGGCTCTTCCTACTCAATCCTCCCTCTCTCCCTTCACAGGTGTCAGACCTACTCATGTTCTTAAGGCCTTCCCTGCCTACTGCTGCTTGCTCACCTTTTATCCTTCACAAGCCTTCCTCCCAGTAAATCTCTTGCTTGTCTAATCTCATCTTGGTGTCTACTCCTCCGAGGACCCAAATTGACACAGCCTTTAAGATACACCATACCCCTGACAACAGCAGCTTAGACACCATGGCTGTTGGGAGTGCTCTATGTCCTGGGGAAATCCACTCCTTTTCCTTATTTCGTCCCTTGGGGCTCAGGGGACATTCCCTGGTTTCCTTCCTCTAACTTCAATACTTTGCCCAGTTTGTTGTGCTCCAGGGAAGAAATTAACCTTGGTAACTGATACATTTTTTTCCCCTTCATCCTCAAACTCTCAAGGGAGAGTGAAGGGAGAATAAAGAAAGACTTGGGGGCTTCCCTGGTGGCGCAGTGGTTGAGAATCTGCCTGCCAGTGCAGGGGACACGGGTTTGAGCCCTGGTCTGGGAGGATCCCACATGCCACGGAGCAACTAGGCCCGTGAGCCACAATTACTGAGTCTGCGCATCTGGAGTCTGTGCTCTGAAACAAGAGAGGCCGCGATAGTGAGAGGCCCGCGCACCGCGATGAAGAGTGGCCCACGCTTGCCACAACTAGAGAAAGCCCTCGCACAGAAACGAAGACCCAACACAGCCATAAATAAATAAATAAAATAAAATAAATGTTTTTTTTTTTTTTTTGCGGTACGCGGGCCTCTCACTGTTGTGGCCTCTCCCGTTGCGGAGCCCAGGCTCTGGACGCGCAGGCTCAGCGGCCATGGCTCATGGGCCCAGCCGCTCCGCGGCATGTGGGATCTTCCCAGACCGGGGCATGAACCCGTGTCCCCTGCATCGGCAGGCGGACTCTCAACCACTGCGCCATCAGGGAAGCCCAAAATAAATGTATTTAAAAAGAATGGCTTGGTAAGCCCACTTATTAATGGCCAATTCCTGATTTTTCTCTCTTAAAGAACACTGTGTTATTATTATTATTTTTTTTTGCGGTACACGCGCCTCTCACTGTTGTGGCCTCTCCCGTTGCGGAGCACAGGCTCCGGACGCGCAGGCTTAGCGGCCATGGCTCACGGGCCCAGCCGCTCCGTGGCATGTGGGATCTTCCCGGACCGGGGCACAAACGCGTGTTCCCTGCATCGGCAGGTGGACTCTCAGCCACCGGGCCACCAGGGAAGCCCTACTATGTTATTTTAGTATTAAACATTTTGTAAATGTAAGATGAGATATAAGATGGGAAAAATGATAACATAGTCATTAAGTTATAGCATTAGTTCCATTTTTATAAACATCACTGTTTAATCATTGTTGAGTATACTCTTAATCCTGATGTATAATTTATACCCAAGACAGACCATCAAAAACTTAAGTCATTCTTGACTTAGCTTACTTGAATCTGAACTAGCCACAGAAAATAGTCTTAAATGAAGTGCAAGTTTTTACAAACTTATGAGAGCCTACAGGAACTGCTTTCCCTATTTTTTCTTCACTGCAAATGCCCCAGATTTCTCTTCTGTCTCCTCTTACGGCAGTGAGAAAATAAGCTTTTGCCTGTAGTTGTTAAATGGCATGAAAGCATCAGGCTATTACCCCTCCTTGGAGATGGAGAACTGAATAATGCCTGAGTTCCTTTTAGTGCTCTGAAATAATGGTACCTAGGAAGAGAAAAATCTCTGATTGATTCTAATGAGAAATCTTCTTGATGCCTGAATATAGATAGCTATTCATTAGGGAACTATTTAACTCAGTCTCCAGGCAAGGCTCGTAAGCATTCAGCAAGTTTGTAAAACAACAGACAGTGTTTAACTCAATGATAATTTTATGACTCAGTGAGCTGGGTAGGTGTCTCTATGGCCAGATTCTACTACCAAACTAATCAGTAGAGCTCTCCTTATTTGACTGCTTTTAGGTCTCACGCTCTTTGGAAGCCTCTGTTTGACTGCTTTTAGAATTAAGAAATGTGACAAAGCACTGCAGTACTGTGGTAGCAGAAAGGAAATTAGTTATGACCTAGAATAGTTAAACTGGGTACTCCGAGGGACTAAAACCGAAATAACAATCAGTACCTTGAACTTTTATGTCTTGAACTTATAACCATGTGCTAGACCCTGTGCTACACGCATCATATAATTCATTTTTCTCTTCACAGTAAACACTTGGCCCCATTATTGTTGAAGAAACTGAGTCTTGAGAGAGTGTATGATTTCCTAAGGTCTCATGGCTTTTTTTTTAGTCACAGAACCAGCCCTCAGACCTGAGTCTATCTACCAAAGTCTGGATCCTGAACATGATGGGGCTGGAGGAGGGAGGGAATTTCCTATCAGTGGTCCTATTTTCACATCAAGAAAATAGAATTCCGGTAGACTGAAGAGAGTGGTGCTATAGAATCAGCAATGTGACATTTATTTACAGTTTTAAAATGATTTGGATAGAGAAGTAGTTTGTAGGAGCAAAGTTTCTGTGGTGATCCTGTTTTCTCTGCTGCTTTTCTTCATGACAGCTTGGTTGGCTTACATTAGAACGGTTTTCTCACTGTCACTGTTTCTGATCAACCTAAACCACATACGGCCTTCCAGAGATCTTTCACACTCTGACCACAGCCTAAAGTTAGCAGTGCATTTGACATTCATGACCTAGTACATGTATGGGCCTAGGTCATATGTGAGTTTATAAATAACTGAAAAAATGTCAGAAAACAGTTCTCACCCTTACTATATGTGATGGACTTTGACTTTTTCTATTCTTTTTTTTTTTGCGGTACGCAGGCCTCTCACTGTTGTAGCCTCTCCCATTGCAGAGCACAGGCTCTGGACGCGCAGGCTCAGCAGCCATGGCTCATGGGCCCAGCCGCTCCGTGGCATGTGGGATCTTCCCGGACTGGGGCACGAACCCGTGTGCCCTGCAAAGGCAGGCGGACTCTCAACCACTGTGCCACCAGGGAAGCCCGACATTTTCTATTCTTATTCATTAAAAATAAACCCATTAAGTTGATTTCATGGCCCATTAGTGGGTTACCACCTACAGTGTGAAAAGCAAAGCATTGTTCTTTGCATGGCAGAAGAGATTGTTGGAATGGATGGAAAGAAAAGACATTTTGGTTTGATTAGGTCAAATTTACCTTCCTGTTCATACAGGAGGGGAGAAATTATGGTCCTGTTTAGGATGAAATTCCAACTTTTCTGCACTAGATTCCACTCCTTAATGTGGTATGCATTTGAATTCTGCTAAGTCTTGGGGAGCAATCATTTTTGTTCAAATACAATATCAAAAATGAGTGGGCATTTCTCAAAAAGTCTGACAGCTGAAACAGTGAAGCAATAAATCAACAGGATGATGAAAGCTTGAAAACACATAATACCTATAATAATCGTTTAGAAGCATAGCAGAAATGAGAAAAAAGAAACTTAGCTCAATTACATAGTAAGGTTACTTACTTCAAAGTCAGTAGAGTGCTGTAAGGTTATACTCTTGTTAAGATTAATTGCATCTATTCAGAATGTATTTGAATCTGAAACAAAACCTTAACAGGAAAAATACCATCAAAGGGAGAAGACTGCATTTGAAGGGTCTTCTATATCAGAGAATCAGCCAATGATGGTTCCTTTGTTCTGTAATGTTTGTAATTCACCCTCCCCCCCACGATGAACACTTAAAAGGCAATTTATTAAAGTCCTGTAGAAAAACTGAAGACATTTCCCATCGTTAAAACTCAAGGGCTGGTATTGCCCAGTGTTTGTTTTGCTAGGGGACCAGTGAGAGCGGAAATCCTGTGCTACCTAGTCCTGTAAGAAACTCTGAACCCCTGATTTAAGAAATCTTTATTTTAAATATTTTCTTATTTAATACTCCTTGGAATATTTTTTCATGATTATAAAAGTAAAGTCATATCTGCTTGTTATAAAAATCTAAACATTACATTGGGAATCCCCTGGTGGTCCAGTGGTTAGGACTGAGCACTTACAGTGCCGTAGCCCAGGTTCAATTCCTGGTCGGGGAACTAGGATCCCACAAACCATGCAGCGTGGCCAAAACCCCCAAAAAACTAAACATTACAAAACTAATACAGAAAGGAAAAGTCCCTTGCAATTCAGATCCTTAGAAATAAACACTTCAAGCTGTTTGATATAAGGACCTCTTTATCTTTAAAGTGTAAGTTGTTCTTTTTGACTTTTAATCCAAGTAGAAAGACTTAGAGCCATTATGCCCTTCAATTTCTACTGCCAATAGAAGGTGACAATAATAATAAGTGTTTTATACATAATATGTTATATATAATTATTATAATAAAATAGATATCTCCAAATAGGTGTCTTAAGCATAGATGGCTTTGTTTCTCTCCTATAAAGTAAGTCTGAAGGTAGGTAGTCTGGGGCTGATATAGTACAAATAATAGGCAATCATAATAGAACATTTGTTATTTCCTAGCCTTGTTCTAAGCACTTCATATTCTGAGAGATAGATATTTGTTATCCCCATTTTACAGGTGAAAGAATGGAAAAACTAATTTGCTCAAAGTTATAGTTAGGAAGTAACAGAATTAGGGTTCAAAGCAGGGCAGTTTGGCAATAGATTACCACTAGTGTGGTAGTCTTACAGATTGCTTCTTTCTGCTCTGCTGTTTCTGATGCATGTCTTACATATTCAAGTTGCCTCACTGACCAAGATGGTTGCTTGAGCACCAGCTTACACTTCAACCTTCCAGGAGGGGGGGGAGGGCAACCAAAAAGCTTTTCCTGTCCATCTGTCTGTCTTCATTTAATGGAGCTTTCCTAGAAATCCTTCTCAATGGCTTCCCCTTATATCTCAATTTGCCAAACTTAATCACACAGTCATATTTGGCTATAAAGAAGGTTGGGGACTATAGTCTTAATGGAGCACATTGTTAACCTGAATAATATAGGAGTGCTTTTAGTAAGGAGGTGGTGAGAAGGAATGGTTAGGTAGGCCAGCATCTATTCTGGTTTAGGAATTGAGGAGAGTCAAGCATAAGAGCAGAAATTAATCGTATGATCAAACTGTCACTGGAGCTTTGGAAATGCAAATGGGATATCTACGGAAGAAAATTTTAAATGTAGTCCACATTCCTGTTCAGAGTATTGATTTTAGAGGACTATTAAGGGTTTTCTTCTGGATACTGTTCTGCGCAATCTTTGTTTTATGCTTTGCACATCCTGCAGGATTGTTTATAATAGTGAACAATTGAAACAACTGAAATGGTTAAGTGAGTGGTTATATTAATGGTGCATTGATGTTGTGAAATATTATGTAGCCATTTAATATTAAGCTTGTTACGTGCATAATTGGGAAAACCACTCATAAGTGAAAGCAGCATATAAAATCGGACTTAATATATGATTGCAACTGTGTAATATGTACAGAATATAGATTGAACTGAAATTCACCCAAATAACACTGTAATTGAGATCTCTGAGGAGTGGGGTTATGAGTGACTTTTAAATGTTTTAAAGATAATTTTCTGCATTTTCTTATGTGAGCATATGTTTATTTCAAAATCAGGATGAATTTCATTTTTAAATATTCTATGTAGATATTTAGATATAAATACCTTATGTCTTGCATTTCTAGTTTTCTCCTTTAAGTTACAGATGGCCTTGAGGAGCAGCGCTTAAGACATGTGGACATATTCAGAGCTTAACCTAATGATAACAATAATAATAAGAGGAATAATAATAATAGAAAATGTATAACAATTAGATAAGTGTTTTTATGCAAATGCCAATTTTCTTATCACTAAGCCATTCTTAAATATTCTCTTGTTGGAAAAGATAGTCCTCCTTGGGCCTCTTGCACTCTAGATGTCTTTCTGGGTATGCCAAGATTGCATACCTGACTACTCTAACCTGGACTATTTCTTAGGGTTGTTGTGTAGCTGGGAACCTTGAGAGATGAGGTACATTCTCCCCAGAACAAAGACCAGGCTTGCTTACTATCTGCTATAAAAATGGTGGATTCCACAATTCAGTGTTCCTCAGCTGCAATGCAAACACACTGTGTGTGCAGCATCCATCATGTTGACTTGGGGCCAGAGAGGACAGACATAAATATGCTGATGCCATGCCATGAGTAATAAAGTCTACCAGCATCCATGAGATAGTAACAGCCTAACTATTAGGCTAACTTTAGCTTGCAAGTAGGTTCAAATCACATCCCAGACCTGACATCTTTATGTTCTGAAAATATGAATTCCTTGTAGTTACATTTACTGAGGAAGCAATTTAATACATTTTGAAAGTATACTTACCAATTGGTCCCCATCTCTACTTCCATCACTGTTTTTTGCCCTCATAAATATGGTGACCCTCTACGATATTATATTTCATATATATTCTTTGTATCTTTGGAGTGAATCTTTCTTGCTGTTTTTTTAATAGATGAACTTATTTTTATTTATTTATTTTTTTAAGGCGATTGCGATCGACACATATACACTATCTTTATTTAATTTATTTAATTTTGGCTGCGTGGGGTCTTCGTTTCTGCGCACAGGCTTTCTCTAGCTGTGGTGGCAGCGGCTACGCTTTGTTGCAGTGCACAGGCTTCTCTTTGCGGTGGCTTCTCTTGTTGCGGAGCATGGGCTTTAGGCGCTGGGGCTTCACTAGTTGTGGCTCTCAGGCTCTAGAGCGCAGGCTCAGTAGTCGTGGCACACGGGCTTAGTTGCTCCGCAGCATGTGGGATCTTCCTGGACCAGCAGGGCTCGTACCCATGTCCCCTGCACTGGGAGGCAGATTCTTAACCACTGCACCACCAGGGAAGCGCTCTTGCTTCTTTTTTCATAGCTTGTATCATTTACATGTATGTGTTTCAAGTGAAGAAGCACATCTTTCAGGTCTATCCTGTATGATTGTGCCAGTTGGTAACTATACAGACTTTCCTGGCTAAGGTAGTAATTTGAAGCTGAAATACGTACCAAATCATTTGCCTTAGTGTGGGGTTACCTCCACCTGGCAGAAGGGGCACTTTTTTCTAATTTGCATAAATTTACCACCTCTCACTAAACCATGGGCCTATGTGAGGATCCTGGGATGGATATATATGTGTGTGTGTGTGTGTGTGTGTGTGTGTGTGTGTGTGTGTGTGTGTGTGTGTGTATACCTCTTTCTACTTTCCATAAAGGTATCCTATGAACAAAGGCCCTGATGACCTGGTGGTCTCTTGTTTATCTTTTCCTTCTGGGTGTCTGTTTAGCCCTCTGGGCATCTATTCCGCCCTCCAACAGAAGCTGTGAGTTATAGAACTAACCAGCTTCACATCAGTCTCTTGGGTGTACAGACTATGTCTGGGGCTCTGCAGGCTCTGAGACCAAAGAGAATTCATTAGTCCTTCCGCACCAGAGATGTGGAATGCAGGATCAGGGCTGCTGTGACGGGCTTAGGGGACAAGGATGATTTACTCAGTCTGATCTTGGTATTTTTTTTCTTAGGAATATGGTCTGTTTATAAAGAAGTTTTGCAAACCTGAGTGCCTCATAAGGTTTGATTCATGTTGGTTAAAAACAGTAAGCTTCAGAGTCCTATGTTGAAGACAGTATTAAAAAAAACAATATAGAAAAACATATCTAGAATCTAAATCTCTATCCAGTGCCTTTGATTAACCAGAAATTTTCCTTTGTTTCAATTACACCCAAGGATAAGATTTTCTTGAACTATGAAAACCTCAAACCAATCTTTTGTAGGACAGTAGACTTTATGTGTCTACTATTCTGCTTGAAATTATCTGTTTGTCACTTAATCTCTTTCTGAATTTTTGCTCGTGAGTACATTTCTTTTTTACTCAAACCAGGGTTGTTCCTAATTAGAAATTTAAATTACATCTGCTGCAGTTTGTACACACCAGGATGTATTTATGTGATACTTTCAGCCGGCCGAGATATTTTTCATGACTCCAACATACCATTTTTTTCATAGAGTGCTTACTGATGAGACCTTATAAAAATGCACAAGAATGTGCACAGAGAGGCAGTTGTGTGGCTCAGGAGAGACCTCACAAGGAAGAGATTTCTTAAATATATATAGTTAAGAAATATATGGTACAGAAAAACACTTCTCCCTCTGTCTTACGCTGTTCTTTATACGTTCTCCCTTAGTGTATCTCATGGATGTGTGCTGTTGGAAAGTGAAAATAATCGTACAAATGGAGATATTGCATTAAATTTCAATGAGGTGATTAAGGAAACTCATTTTCAAAGATATACGTTTATTTCGGTGGCTTGCATGTTGCTTAATCAGGAAATGACCAGAATACTAAATACAGGTAGGTTGGGCTTGTCTCCATCAGTAGCTTTGAGAGGCAGGCTGGGGGCTTCCCTGGTGGCACAGTGGTTGAGAGTCCGCCTGCCGATGCAGGGGACACGGGTTCGTGCCCCGGTCCGGGAGGATCCCACATGCCGCGGAGCGGCTGGCCCCGTGAACCATGGCCGCTGAGCCTGCGCGTCCGGAGCCTGTGCTCCGCAACGGGAGAGGCCACAACAGTGAGAGGCCCGCGTACCGGAAAAAAAAAAACAGAAAAAAAAAAGAGTCAGGCTGTTGAAAGGAATGACATGGAGGTTAAAACAGCAGAGGCCCTTGCTGTGGGTGGAAACTACTTGGCTGAAAGCATGAATAAGTTATACTTGTTATTCATGTCAAGGGAAAGCTAAGAGAGAAGGGATGAATATTTGTATCTACCCAGGCATTATGCACTGCTACAGGATATTAAAAAATAAAAAGCGGATCCTGAGACTTAAGCTCCTCTTCCTATAGGAAGGAAGAGGAATAGAGGCTCCATTATTTGACAATGCTTTCTTCTGAATATTATATTTCAGATTTGACATTTTCAGCCAATAAAATATTGCTAAGAAGGTTGCTAAGGAATTCTCTAACATAAAACATTTATTACTGGGACCACTGTCCTTGAGCCTGGGGTTATGTTTAAATGTTTTCGATTAAAAGCCTCTGATTTCAAGGCTAGATAATTCTCCCCCTTTTTTCACGGCCCTGTATTGTCTGGGTACTTGTCGGCTACACATGTTGGCCATAGATTGACCACAGAACTATTCCTAAGAAGAAAGATTCTAGTGTGATATTGTCACACTTAATCAGATTAGATATTGCAGAATAAAATCTTTTACAAACTTTTTTCTTTTCAAACCTTTCCTGATATTTTCGTAAGAGAGATTCATGGAACTTGGAAAATTCTCTGTGAAGCTTCTCTTAGCAAAGTGCTAGCACAGAAACCCTTTTTGCCACTTGAGAGCCTATCCTTTAAGCCTCAACTTGCTATTCTCTGAAATTTTCTACTCCTCTGGGGTCTCACTGACTCCCTTCCACCTTGCATCTCTGACTACTTCCATCATCCCACTTTGAGGCTTGTTTGAATATCCTTGTGGTCTGCTCTGGTGGTTTTATGAATTGTTCCTAATTAAAGTGTAAGCTCTGTTAAAGGGGTTGGTGTCTGTTTTTTTGTATCTCCCCTCATGCCTCATAAGCCCCTAACATAACAAGTCCATAATGGGGTGCTTGGCTAAGTAGATTTACTTTGTTTGGAAGTCTGTTAAGAGGCCGAAGTTAAGGACAGTCATATTTTATGTTTTCTACATTGAGCTGAATACTTAGCTCCAGACACCCACCTGGTCTAAGTCAGAAGTGCTTGGTTTGAGTCTCAGCACTATTGCTTAATTAACCTCATGATCTTTGGCATACGATTTAACATCTGTGTCTTTATCAATGATTTATTAATCCCTCAATTCCCTTTTAGTCCAGATGTTTGAAGACAGCTTGATTGATCTACAGCACTGGTTCTCAAAGTGTGGTCCCCAGGTCAAGAGTATCATCATCTGGGAACTGTTAAAAATGCAAGTTAGAGATGCCCCCCGTCCCACACCTACTGAATCAGAAACTCAACATTTTACAAGCCCTCCAAGTGATTCTGATGCGTGCTGAAGTTTAAGAACTACTGATTTGCCGTGTAGTCAAATCCCTGGTATGGTGAGAAGCTCCATACCACAATGTTAATGGACATCGATGATTCTGCAGTCATTTTATGGTTGGCATTTAAATCCAGTGTCTCGTTTCATCTTTAAGCCTCTGAAGAATGGCTCACTATTGCATGATACTCAAGTTTGCAGGTACTACCCACAGAACTGAAGCTCCTAAGCTTCTATAAACTGTGGACAATTGAGGGGTGAAAAATCTTTCTGAGGGTGAACAAAGAATATGCAGTGGACGGGGGATTAATTTCCAGCGGCAGCCTCCTAATTTTGTATTCATCCCGTTGTACGCGTGCTAGGCTACACATGCAAAGTCTGCTGATATACGTTCGGTAATTGGGCATCCAGCAGCCCTGTTTGCATGCAGAGGTGGTCGCACACCTCCCATGTGCAACTTGAAAATCAAAGCCCAGTTTGAAGCTGGCTGAAGGCTTACTGCTAGGAAAATGACATAAGGAAGAAATGGCTTCTGTTAATCAGAGCTTTTGGCCTCTACTGTTCAATCTTTGCTAATTTGTCCTTTGAAACTGTATGTTCCATGTGGGACAAAGACTTCTAAGAGTATCTGGGATTTTTTTAAAAAGACCTACATTTATAAGCTGATTGTATTTATCCGTAACGTTTCCCCTCACACTGTACCTACATGTACGCTGCAGTCTTGCTGTGCTTATGTTTCTGCTCTATGAAGTATTCATACTTCTGTGGGACTACGTGTAACATCACAAAGAGCCACCCCCCAGCACAGACTCATGGACTGGGTCTCTAGCATCATTTCATTTCAATTCAGCCCACATTCATCAAGCAGCTACTTTGTGCCAGGGGCTGGGCATATATGGATCCCTCAAGCACCGTTTCTGCCCTCAAAAGCTCACAATATTGTAACAACTTCTTGAATCAGAGGATTGAAGTGACTCCTTACTTCTCTGAACTCCTGATTATGCTCGACCCGTGTCCCCAGGAGAATGAGGGGCCCAGCAGACCCCTGCCTAGAAGTCAAAGCCCCAAAACACAAGACTGTGGCCATCTGGCCACTCAGATGGGTCATCAGGAGGAGGTGGCTGCATTGCAAATGGCCCCTACGCCCAGTGTGTGGGAGCCAAAAATGTGTGAGTGTTTCCTGTACTCCTGTAGTGGGTGACATGGAAGAGAAGGCCAGTCATCTCAAAGGGATGTGCCCATGAGCGCCACCTGGAGGCATAGAGGATCCCTACAAAGACAGTTTACCAAGAGCTGACCCTGAAGAAGTCACTTGTCATTCTCCATCAACTGCTTTATATTTCCATATGTGGCCGTGTGCACTTGTTTTAGTTTACCAGATAGATTGTAAGCTCCTGGAGAACACACCTGGGTCTTAAAAGGAATATTATCTTTCCTAGTACCTATTTGATGGTGATGATCATAAATACAGTATATTATCAGAAAGAATGTATGGTGCTTTATACGCATTAATACTTTCTCAAGATAACCCAATTTTTCTCTTCATTCTAGCACAGGTGCATATACCTTGATAATACCAAATGAAAAACGAAGAAATGAGATGCAACGGAGTATGTATATTATTTACCATTCAAAATACTTCTTTCTTTTTTTTGTTTTTAAACTACAGTTTTTGTTACTTTATTCATAACTTTTTAAAAAATTTATTTTTGGCTGTGTTGGGTCTTCGTTGCTGCATGTGGGCTTTCTCTAGCTGTGGCGAGCGGGGGTTACGCTTCGTTGCGGTGCGCGGGCTTCTCACTACGGTGGCTTCTCTTGTCATGGAACACGGGCTCTAGGCACGCGGGCTTCAGTAGTTGTGGCTCACGGGCTTAGTTGCTCCCCAGCATGTGGGATCTTCCCAGACCAGGGCTCGAACCGGTGTCCCCTGCATTAGCAGGTGGATTCTTAAGCACTGTGCCACCAGGGAAGCCCAATTTTGGCAGTTTTAATTATACCTTTTAAAATTATTCTATTTTAGTGCTTCTAAATTTGTTTCTCTGTGTTAATAGCAGAGCTCATTGCACGGTTATAAATCTGAGGTTTCTGTTGGGCTTAAACAGTTTCACACCTATCAAGTTCCTGTAAAATTCGGCTCACTGCAGATGTCCTTACAGGACTTGGAACACTTTTGAAAGAGACAAGTCATATATGAAATAGATTATAAAATAATCTGTCTCTTTCTAGACCTGTCCCATTCCTTTTTTATAAATTTTTAGTTTTGGCTGCGTTGAGTCTTTGTTGCTGTGCGTGGGCTTTCTCTACTTGCGGTGAGCTGGGGCTACTCTTTGTTGCGGTTCCTGGGCTTCTCATTGGGTGGCTTCTCTTGTTGCAGAGCACGGGCTCTAGGTGTGGGCTTCAGTAGTTGTGGCACATGGGCTCAGTAGTTGTGGCTCGTGGTCTCTAGAGCTCAGGCTCAGTAGTTGTGGCGCATGGGCTTAGTTGCTACACATCATATGGGATCTTCCTGGACCAGGGCTTGAACCCGTGTCCCTTGCATTGGCAGGCGGATTCTTAACCACTGCGCCACCAGGGAAGTCCCTGTCCCATTCCTTCTTAATGGAATTTTTTTTTGTCAGTCTCTGTGTTCCCATAATTTTGTAACTATCAGAGTCTACCCTCAGCTGTTTTTATTCGTGACTTCACTTTCCTTCTTTAGATTATAAGCTCTTTGAGGGCAGGGGCTACATCTTACTTGTTTTTGTGCTCCTTGTACCTAGTGGGCATATAGCATGCTTAACTGAAGTTGTACAGTAAAATAAATACTACCCTTTAAAGTTACAGTATTATACCTTAGAGTTGGAAGGAGAACTAAAGTTCATTTAATTCACAAAGAAGTTCTGAGGCTTGTTCAAGTCAACCGTGGGGATAGCACTGAGATTCTGTGCTCTCCTATCTTGAACTTAATAGGAAATTTAATTTTGTAATGACCAATGGACATAAGGGCACAGCAGGAAAGCAGCTCTATAAAGGTCTCCACTGGACAGGTAGGCCCCTGGGTGGTACATCGGAGTCTGTGCAGAGTATGACAATCACAGCTATGCTAACACAGTGACTGTGGGCGCTGCCTGCAGGTGACCAACGGAATCCCAAAGATTCTGGCATTTTACAAGTTTTTGATTTAAATAGTTAACAGGAATTTAAGCCTCAGTGCAGTCTGGATTTTTGAGATGTTTCAGAAAGTTTTTTTCCCCTCTAATAATTAAAAAATATTATAAATGGACGTTTGAAATAATCACTTCTAATGAGATTCGGGCACACATTGGAAGAACAGAACTAGTATCTCTGGCGCCCCCTGCTGCCAGTCAGTGTGTATTTGGGGAATGAGCACTGCTCTACATGGAGTAGGCTCAGCCTAGTGGTTCCAAGTGCCAGGAATCTGAGAGGCCTCGTTCCTCATGGTTACATTAAGCTTGGGGAATATTTAAAATAAAGTGAATACGGACATTAGAATTTTATGGGGATTTGTGTTTACTGTGTGTGAAAAGTTCTTATTGACACATGAATGCTTTGCACACACTCTCTATAGGAAACTTTTAACATTAAATGATACAGGGTTTGAAAAATGCCAGAGTGGGAGGAAAAACTGAACTTCTTTATTTAGTAGGAGTTCAGGTTGTTTTCAATTTTTAAAAAAAATTTATTTATTTTTGGCTACGTTGGGGCTTTGTTGCTGCGCGCGGTCATTCTTTAGTTGTGGTGAGCGGGGGCTACGAGCGGGGGCTACTCTTCGTTGTGGTGTGCGGGCTTCTCATTTCAGTGGCTTCTCTTGTTGCGGAGCACGGGCTCTAGGCGCAAGGGCTCTAGGTGGATGGGCTTCAGTAGTTGTGGCGCACGGACTTAGTTGCTCCGTGGCACGTGGGATCTTCCCGGACCAGGGCTTGAACCCATGTCCCCTGCATTGGCAGGTGGATTCTTAACCCCTGCGCCACCAGGGAAGCCCCTGTTTTCAAATTTGAATCTTCTGTGCAGACTCTTGGAGAGAAAGTGCCTTAGGGTGACTCCAAGGGGTTAGGACTGGGTGGGTGGTGTCTTCCTTTCCTGGATATCTCGTCCACTCATGCTTGCATGTAGTTAATTGTCCATCTGATGGTGGTTTGTTATGCTTTCAAGGGAGCATTTCCCTTTTCATGCTCCAATAATTGATGATTTGATATTTCTCACCTGGCTTAGTGGCTGCAAAAGAGCTGGAGGACCTGAAGAGGTGGAAGGAGCAACAAAGGACGAACCCCATTAACCTGGCACCCATGCAGCTAGGTAAGCCAGCAAGCCAGTTGCTTGAATGCGGAAGGACAGGGCCACCCAAGGATCCTGTTAGCACCTTACCCACATCTGTCTTTCAGTGTACGTTATAGGTCATTGGACCATTGTGCTGCTTGAAATGGAATGCATTTAATGTCGAAACATGCACTTAAAGTCAAAAGTATGCAGGTATACTGTTGTCTCTGATTTTCTGCAAGTAGCAAACGGATGATGCCACAGTTATGTGGGCGTAGAAGGATGGCTTAATTGCCAAATAATTTAGAGCCTCTTAGTTGATCAGCTCTGAAGAAATCTTACCTGGGGCGCTGCATATGCCCTGTCGTAGCTTTTGTTCCCATCCTGATTAGTGCTATCACAAGCATATTAATCATGGCAGTTAACTGGTTATGGGAAAAAGAATGAATGGAGAGTCAATTCCAACACTAAGATGCGAGTGGGCTGGGGACACAGGGTGGGTATAAAGAGAACATCGCCTGTGTTTTAATTCGCAGATAGAGACTTTTGGGCCTCTGGAACACGTGGCAGTGTGATGAATTGTCTGTGCTGCCTTTGCCTGGTGTTTGAATAATTCAACAGGGAAGCCCTCTAATAGGAATCATTCACATCTTCTCTTTTCTCTTCCAGTAGCAGCTGAGAGCTTAAAGGGCTAGACACACAGTTCCCACCGATTTAGTTCACACAAATGTGTTACGAGTCAGAGGCCACTTACTCTCACAGTGTTTTTTATCTATTTATTTATTTTTTTGGCTGTACTGTGTGGCATGCGGGATCTTAGTTTCCCTACCAGGAATTGAACCCACACCCCCTGCAGTGGAAGTGCAGAGTCTTAACCACTGGACTGCCAGGGAAGTCCCTCATAGTAGTTGTCAAGAAGTATTTTTTCCAAGATGTAGGTAAACATAACCTAATTTGGTAATCATTTAGTGAGTGCAAGTAATAGTAGTATCATCACCATCCCACTGTATTTCATTAGAGGGGTTAATCTCGTGTCACCTTTTTGCTGAGTAAGCTGCATTTGAGGGGTGCAACCTGGAGACAGCTTTGTCCTTCCTAACTGGCCCCCTCACACCAGCTATGTGGGTCTACTTTTTCTTATGTTCTTTGGATGAAATTAGATTTTTTTGGTATTTCTCAAATAATAAAGTTGTCCAGCTAATTCTAGGCATAAAAACAGTGTCATTTCAGTAATTAAGTTTAGTCCTAAATACTGATCAAAACTCTGTTACTGATAGAGATTAAAGCTTCTTCCCTGCTCCAGCCCAGGTCTGTTTTGGATAGAAAGTGGGCAAAGGAAATGGGGTGTGGCTGAATTTTTCACTATTGACTCCACTGTTCCCACATTCTGACCCCTCATGGGTGAAAGGGAGAAGGAGAGGTTAGGGTCCATAGTGCACCGATCCAAGTTTCTTCAAGTTTTGGTGTGTGTTTACTGTGCATCTCATCCCTGGGGTTCTTGGAGTTCTTCAGAGTCCCTCCTTGCCCGCCAGCCATCTCTCACCTGGACTTCCTTGATAGATATGATACTTTTTCCTGCTGGCAGTGCTTGGCTTCACCGCTGGCTCTTGGTAGCTGGACCATCTCTGTAGAGCTCCATTGTACCTCTGGGTGGCCCACATGGGCAAGGCCCTTTTTAAGTTTTTTGGCCATGCCGTGCGGCATGCAGGATCTTAGTCCCCCAACCAGGGATCGAACCCGCGCCCCCTGCAGTGGAAGTGCAGAGTCTTAACCACTGGACTGCCAGGGAAATCCAGGGCAAGTCCCTTTAAGATGACGTTAGATTGGCATTCTCTTTCATGACAACCAGATTGGGAGTGCAGGAAACACTTGTGCATTCTTCCCACAAACTCTGGGAATACAGGCCACTTGCCCTGCAGCCATCTTTTCTTTATGACCAGTCTGAGTAGCTACATGAGAACAGCCGTGTGCCTTTTCGTTCTGACCTTCCTAAGCATGGGTCCACGAGGTCCCTCAGTCTCTTGGGGACACAGATTGAGCCCTTCAAGTGATTTTCATTAAACCTCTCTTACTTACATTGATGTGAAGATTCCTCCTTCCCCAAACACATACACAGAGAAGATGAAATTCACAAAGACATCTTTTCTCTGATTTCTACCTTCCTTTGACGTAGCTAACCTCTTTTATAGACTGAAGGTAGTTGCCAATTAAGGTTCCCCAAACTGGTTTTCAGTTACACCCTTGCAGGTCCTGCCTAGGGAGCCAAGTACTTGCCTTGGGGGTTTGGAGTTGTTGGTGCCTACTGTCTTGGGGCCTTAACCAAAAAAGAGCAGGAGTTCTGCTATATGGTGTACCTAGGAATGGTCAAGGGGGAAGAGGGTAGCAAGTAGAAAGGAATTCTAGAATGTTTTAAACTTTGAGATGAGTTTTAAAGAAAACCTACAAATGCGTATCCATCTTTCTCCATTTTTATTTTTTAATTTAATTTTTAAATTTTTTGGCCACGCCACCTGGCATGTGGGATCTTAGTTCCCTGACAAGGGATTGAACCCGTGCCCCCTGCAGTGGAAGCATGGAGTCTTAACCACTGGACCGCCAGGAACGTCCAACTGTCTCCATTTTTAAATTCTCAACTCCTCCTCTATTCCTCTACCCCGTAAAATATTGGAATGGTTCTAGGAGATACTGAAAGTGCCTGTAACATTAGACAAAAGCCTCAGTAGCCCTCACTGTTTCTTTCCTTAGGGCCAAGACCAAACAGGTATTATAGAGCTTTTGGGACTCAGAAGTCTCTGTGGTGTCTTTATCTGTTCAATTATAGCAACTATGATGAATGCAGTTGTTTTACTGCATCTTCTGTGCAAGTGAATCTTTCAGAGAACTGACAATTTTAGTGACCAATTCACCGGAGAATTATTTCAAAGGAATCTTTAAAATATGCACGCCAAGCTTGCATAAACACTGAGAAATCCCTAAACAGTAATTCTTAGATGATTGTCAAATTGCAAGGATTTCTGGCCCCCAGTTATTATAGGTTTAAGAGAGAGCAGACGAATGACCTAACATCCATATTTTTCTCTTGAACACCTAAAGAAAAGAACAATAAATAGTATGGATTGACAATCAATTTTAATTAGAATATTCCCATTGTACTTTTAAAAACTGCGTTATAAAGACTGTATACTCGTCTCATGGCAAGACCTCTGAGGCTTTCCTGAGCTTTCGTTACTTGAATACAGGGCAATAGAGTCAGAAGAAGAAAAACATTGGAAGCATCACTGATCATCATCTTTATTAGGTTAAGGAATGGTCATACTCTAGCAGAAAGAATGTTCTGGAATTTCCAGAGCACTATCTCTTATTATTTAGCATGGACCTTCAGGTGTGATTTCAGTCTAAAGAAAAACTGGAATACCTACGTGATTGAAAAACCTTAGTAGCATTGTCCTCTTCTTGGGGGAATATGGCCTTATCTTTCTGTCCAGCTCTTTCTCTTTTATGCATGGCTGTGTGCTCATGGCCATCACGTGGTTACATCTTCCATTTGATGTTGGTTTTAGCATCTGTAAAACAACTCAGGAAATATGCATCAGGTACTATTCTCTAGGTACTTCAGGGAGGAGCTAAAGCAGAGGATACAGGAGAGGGGTCTGTCCCGGGAAGAACCCATAGGGTCTTGCTCAGTTACAGTTCCCCCTTTTCTTTGATACTCCTTAACCTTGAGGAGAACAGGTGTTGGACAAGAAAGGGAGTAACGTTTTGGGTGGAGAGGTTAATCATAAACTCGGCAGAGGAACTCGGTTTCAGTTATGTCCTTATTTCCAGGGGTATGACAATGTTAAAGAAACTCATGGTGTAGGCTTATCATGTATTTAATTAGTCTTTGATGGCTGACAATTCAGCTTAACGTTCATGTTTCACCTTCATGACTTTTTTTTTCCCTTAGGTGGAAACCAGTCAGAGGTTGAAGTCAGGCAGAGACAACAACTTCAACTGATACAATCTAAATACCAGAAAAAGGTCAGAATCCATCTCTTTTAGCTTAAATTTGGCAAGAAATTAGAGTACCAGCACTTTGAAAGTAACCATGAAATAACACAGTAACTTTACCAAAAGCATAAAACCTTCAAACAAACTGCAAAAGAAAGTCTCAGATATCAAAGAAGTCAGGATGTGAGAAGTGAAGGGATAAATACTGCAAATTCTCACCCAAGCTGTCTATCAGTCAGTGAGACCTTTGGTAAAGGGGTTTTTTTCCCTCCTAGTTTAAGTCTCTACTATGTTTAGAATATTCACTTTCCAAGAACATGGATTTGTTTACTCCATTCCAGTCCTGAAAGTACTACAAAAATTTTTAATATTCCAGCAATTTTTTTTTAAACAGTAAACTCTGAGTTTTATAATTAGCAAAAATTATCTGCCCTTTCTTCTCTTCAACCTGGTGGAGGTGGGTTGGGGACAGAGGAGACAGAAAGACAGAGACCAAGGAAGAAACACAAAAAATTTCATGGGCAGCAAATGTGTCCTGACCATCCGCTGTGATCTAAGTAGCTTGAAGAACAACCTATAATCATGGCGCGCTATAGCACAAAAAATACTGTAATTTGCCTTTCATCATAATTTTTTTTAACATCTTTATTGGAGTATAACTGCTTTACAATGGTGTGTTAGTTTCTGCTTTATAACAAAGTGAATCAGTTATACATATACATATATCCCCATATCTCTTCCCTCTAGCATCTCCCTCCCATTCTCCCTATCCCAACCTCTAGGTGGTCACAAAGCACCAAGCTGATCTCCCTGTGTTATGCGGCTGCTTCCCACTAGCTATCTATTTTACATTTGGTAGTGTATATATGTTCATGCCACTCTCTCACTTTGTCCCATCTTACCTTTCGCCCTCCCCGTATCCTCAACTCCATTCTCCAGTAGGTTTGTGTCTTTATTCCCATTGGTAGCATCTTTAGGATTCTCTATGTGTAGTATCATGTCATCTGCAAACAGTGACAGCTTACTTCTTCTTTTCCAATTTGGATTCCTTTTATTTCTTTTTCTTCTCTGATTGCTGTGCCTAAAACTTCCAAAACTATGTTGAATAATAGTGGTGAGAGTGGGCAACCTTGTCTTGTTCCTGATTTTAGAGGAAATGGTTTCAGTTCTTCACGATTGAGAACAATGTTGGCTGTGGGTTTGTCATATATGGCCTTTATTATGTTGAGGTAAGTTCCCTCTATGACTGCTTTCTGGAGGTTTTTTCATAAATGGGTGTTGAATTTGGTCAAAAGCTTTCTCTGCATGTATTGAGATGATCATATGGTTTTTCTCCTCAGTTTGTTAATATGGTGTATCACATTGATTGACTTGGCGTATATTGAAGAATCCTTGCATTCCTGGAATAAACCCCACCTGATCATGGTGTATGATCCTCTTAATGTGCTGCTGGATTCTGCTTGCTAGTATTTTGTTGAGGATTTTTGCATCTATGTTCATCAGTGATATTGGCCTGTAGTTTTCTTTCTTTGTGACGTCTTTGTCTGGCTTTGGTATCAGGGTGATGGTGGCCTCGTAGAATGAGTTTGGGAGTGTTTCTCCCTCTGCTATATTTTGGAAGAGTTTGAGAAGGATAGGTGTTAGCTCTTCTGTAAATGTTTCATAGAATTCGCCTGTGAAGCCGTCTGGTCCTGGGCTTTTGTTTCTTGGAAGATTTTTAATCATAGTTTTAATTTCAGTGCTTGTGATTGGTCTGTTCATATTTTCTGTTTCTTTCTGGTTCAGTCTCAGAAGGTTGTGCGTTTCTAAGAATTTGTCCATTTCTTCCAGGTTGTCCATTTTATTGGCATAGGGTTTCTTGTAGTAATCTCTCATAATCCTTCTTATTTCTGCAGTGTCAGTTGCTACTTCTCCTTTTTCATTTCTAATTCTATTGATTTGACTATTCTCCCTTTTTTTCTTGATGAGTCTGGCTAATGGTTTATCAATTTTATCTTCTCAAAGAACCAGCCTTTTAGTTTTATTGATCTTTGCTATCATTTCCTTCATTTCTTTTTCATTTATTTCTGATCGGATCTTTATGATTTCTTTCCTTCTGCTAACTTTGGGGTGTTTTTGTTTTTCTTTCTCTAATTGCTTTAGGTGTACGGTTAGGTTGTTTATTTGAGATGTTTCTTCTTTCTTAAGCTAGGCTTGTATTGCTATAAACTTCCCTCTTAGAACTGCTTTTGCTGCATCCCATAGGTTTTGGGTCTTCATGTTTTCATTGTCATTTATTTCTAGGTATTTTTTGATTTCCTCTTTGATTTCTTCAGTGATCTCTTGGTTATTACATAGTGTATTGTTTAGCCTCCATGTTTTTGTATTTTTTACAGAGTTTTTTCTGTAATTGACATCTAGTCACATAGCGTTGTGGTTGGAAAAGATACTTGATACGATTTCAATTTTCGTAAATTTACCAAGGCTTGATTTGTGACCCAAGATATGATCTATCCTGGAGAATGTTCCATGAGCACTTGAGAAGAAAGTGTATTCTGTTGTTTTTGGATGGAATATCCTATAAATATCAATTTAGTCCACCTTGTTTAACGTATCATTTAAAGCTTGTGTTTCCTTATTTATTTTCATTTTGGATGATCTGTCCATTGGTGAAAGTGGGGTGTTAAATTCCCCTACTATGACTGTGTTACTGTTGATTTCACCTTTTATGTCTGTTAGTATTTGCCTTATGTACTGTGGTGCTCCTATGTTGGGTGCATAAATACTTACAATTGTTATATCTTCTTCTTGGATTGATCCCTTCATCATCATGTAGTGTCCTTTGTCTGTTGTAATAGTCACTGTTTTAAAGTCTATTTTGTCTGATATGAGAATTGCTTCTCCAGCTTTCTTTTGATTTCCATTTGCATGGAATATCTTTTTCCATCTCCTCACTTTCAGTCTTATGTGTCCCTAGGTCTGAAGTGGGTCTCTTGTAGACAGCATATATATGGGTCTTGTTTTTGTATCCATTCAGCCAGTCTGTGTCTTTTGGTTGGAGCATTTAATGCATTTACATTTAAGGTCGTTATCAATATGTATGTTTCCATTACCATTTTCTTAATTGTTTTGGGTTTGTTATTGTAGGTCTTTTCCTTTTCTTGTGTTTCCTGCTTAGAGAAGTTCCTTTAGCATTTGTTGTCAACCTGGTTTGGTGGTGCTGAACTCTCTTAGCTTTTGCTTGGCTGCAAAGGTTTTAATTTCTCTGTCAAATCTGAATGAGATTCTTGCTGGGTATAGTAATCCTGGTTGTAGGTTTTCCCCCTTCATCACTTTAAAGATGTCCTGCCAGTCCCTTCTGGCTTGCAGAGTTTCTGCTGAAAGATCAGCTGTTAACCTTATGGGCATTCCCTTGTATGTTATTTGTTGTTTTTCCCTTGCTGCTTTTAATATTTTTTCTTTGTATTTAATTTCTGATAGTTTAATTAATATGTGTCTTGGTGTGTTTCTTCTTGGATTTATCCTGTATGGGACTCTCTGTGCTTCCTGGACTTGGTTAACTATTTCCTTTCCCATATTAAGGAACTTTTCACCTATAATCTCTTCAAATATTTTCTCAGTCCCTTTCTCTTTGTCTTCTTCTTCTGGGACCCCTATAATTCGAATGTTGCTGCATTTAATGTCTCAGAGACCGTCGTAGAGACTGTCCTCAGTTGTTTTCATTTTTTTTCTTTATTCTGCTCTGTAGTAGTTATTTCTACTATTTTGTCTTCCAGGTCACGTATCCGTTCTTCTGCCTCAGTTATTCTGCTATTGATCCCTTCTAGAGAATTTTAATTTCATTTACTGTGTTGTTCATCACTGTTTGTTTTCTCTTTAGTTCTTCTAGGTCCTTGTTAAACGTTTCTTGTATTTTCTCCATTCTATTTCCAAGATTTTGCATCATTTTTACTATCATTATTCTGAATTCTTTTTCAGGTAGACTGCCTATTTCCTCTTCATTTGTTAGGTCTGCTGGGTGTTTACCTTGCTCCTTCATCTGTTGTGTGTTTCTCTTTCTTCTGCTTTTGCTTAACTTACTGTGTTTGGGGTCTCCTTTTCGCAGGCTGCAGGTTCGTAGTTCCTGTTGTTTTTGGTGTCTGTCCCCATTGGCTAAGGTTGGTTCAGTGTGTTGTGTAGGCTTCCTGGTAGAGGGGACTGGTGCCTGTGTTCTGGTGTATGAGGCGGGATCTTGTCTTTCTGGTGGGCAGGACCATGTCTGGTGGTGTGTTTTGGGGTGTCTGTAACCTTATTATGATTTTAGGCAGCCTCTCTGCTAATGGGTGGGGTTGTGTTCCTGTCTTGCTAGTTGTTTGGCATAGGGTGTCCAGCACTGTAGCTTGCTGGTCGTTGAGTGAAGCTGGGTGTTGGCATTGAGATGCAGATCTCTGGGAGATTTTCACCATTTGATACTACGTGCAGCTGGGAGGTCTCTTGTGGACCAATGTCCTGAAGTTGGCTCTCTCACCTCAGAGGCACAGCCCTGACACCTGGCTGGAGCACCAAGAGCCTGTCATCCACATGGCTCAGAATAAAAGGGAGAAAAAGAAAGAAAGAGAGAAAGAAAGAAAGAAAGAAGATAAAATAAAATTAAAAGTTATTAAAATAAAAAATAATTAAAAAAATATTTTTTAAAGTAATAAAAAGAAAGATCAACCTAACCAAAACACAAATCCACCAATAATAACAAGTGCTAAAAACTATACTATATATAAAAAAAAAAGATGGAGAGACCGAACCCTAGGACAAATGGTAAAAGCAACGCTGTACAGACAAAGTCACACACAGAAGCATACACATACACACTCACAAAAAGAGGAAAAGGGAAAAGAAAAATATATTGTTGCTTCCAAAGTTCACCTCCTCAATTTGGGGTGATTCGTTGTCTCTTCAGGTATTCCACAGATGCAGGGTACATCAAGTTGATTGTGGAGATTTAATTCGCTGCTCCTGAGACTGCTGGTAGAGATTCTCCTTTCTCTTCTTTGTTCGCACAGCTCCCAGGGTTCAGCTTTGGATTTGGCCCCGCCTCTGCGTGTAGGTCGCCTGAGGGCGTCTGTTCTTTGCTCAGACAGGATGGGGTTAAAGGAGCAGCTGATTCGGGGGCTCTGGCTCACTCAGGCCGCGGGGGAGGGAGGGGCACGGAGTGCGGGGCGTGCCTGTGGCAGAGGCCGTCGTGCGTTCTACCGGGGAAGTTGACCCTGGATCCTGGGACCCTGGCAGTGGCGGGCTGCACAGGCTCCCCGGAAGGGGGGTGTGGATAGTGACCTGTGCTCGCACACAGGCTTCTTGGTGGCTGCAGGAGCAGCCTTAGCATCTCATGCCCGTCTCTGGGGTCCGCGCTGATAGCCGCGGTTCCTCCCCGTTGCTGGAGCTCCTTTAAGCAGCGCTCTTAATCCCCTCTCCTCACACACCAGGAAACAAAGAGGGAAGAAAAAGTCTCTTTCCTCTTCGGCAGCTCCAGACATTTTCCCGGACTCCCTCCTGGCTAGCCGTGGCGCACTAGCCCCTTCAGGCTGTGTTCACGCAGCCAACCCCAGTCCTCTCCCTGCGCTCCAACCAAAGCCCAAGCCTCAGCTCCCAGCCCCGCCCGCCCCCGCAGGTGAGCAGACAAGCCTCTCGGGCTGGTGAGTGCTGGTTGGCACCAATCCTCTGTGCGGGGATCTCTCCGCCTTGCCCCCTGCACCCCGGTTTCTGTGCTCTCCTCTGTGGCTCCGAAGCTTCCCCCCTCCACCACCCGCAGTCTCCACCCGCGAAGGGGCTTCTAGTGTGTGGAAACCTTTCCTCCTTCACAGCTCCCTCCCGCTGGTGCAGGTCCCATCCGTATTCATTTGTCTCTCTTTTTTCTTTTGCCCTACCCAGGTATGTGGGGAGTTTCTTGCCTTTTGGGAGGTCTGAGGTCTTCTTCCAGCCTTCAGTAGGTGTTCTGTAGGAGTTGTTCCACATGTAGATGTATTTCTGATGTATTTGTGGGGAGGAAGGTGATCTCCACGTCTTACTCTTCTGCCATCTTGGAGCTCTTCCTTTCATCATAATTTTGTGTTCCATTGGTTCAGACTGAAAAATAGTAACTGCTTTTTGTCTTCTGTAATCTCAATACAATTTAGCTTAAAAGAGAAGAATGTATAAGAATCAAGAGGGAAGCTGAAGAAGCCGAAATCCAAAAAATGAAGGCAGTTCAGAGACAAAAGGTAAGACATTGGAGAGAATGGTGAGTCAGCATTTACTGAGGGCTTCTGATGTGCCAGGTTGTCTCCTAGACACTGTTCATATACAAAGTATTTAATCCTCACAAGAGCCTATGAAGTGTATAATATTCTTATTACCCAAGTTTGCAAATGAAACTGACAGAGGTTTAGATAACTTGCCCAAGGACTCGTAGCCAGTAAATAGACGTAGGGTTTGAATCCAGTCTGACTGATTTCAGAGCTAGAGTTCTTTGTCATCACACTCTCTCGCCTCCCAGGTAAGTGATCAAAGGAGTAGCTGTGTATTTGGCCGGAAGGCACAGCAGTTAGTAACAATGGCCACCAGTGGTACACCATCATATTTATATCCAAATATTGAATTTTCCAGGGTGTTAAATAGGTGAACATACGTCTCTCACTGATAAAGAAAAAGCATGCATTTACATTTCAGTATTAGTGATATGATCTATTTCAAACCTCAAACTGATGTTTTTAGTTTTGATACTCTTTCTGGGGCTTGGGGGGAAAATCTCTTTAAAATGCTCATCTGCTAGAGAAGGAAGAATGTACTGTTCTTCTATCCCTATTACCCCCCTCCTGCTCCCATCCCCCACAAAGTCCTAAGCTATAGTAGGTTTTAAGCGTTGGAGGTCTGGGGGCAAGAGGTTGACTCATGGTACCTTTGACCAAGTATGACATCTGCTGCAGGTTTAAGTCATGAAAACACAATTCTTTTTCTTGCTGTCCGTATCTCTCTTCAGCCTTCTCTTTCTTTTTTTCCTCTTAAAGATTGAGTGTTGGTCAAAATTTAAACCTGGTTACCAAGCAATAGATATTTTTACTAGAGTTAGTGAAGCCCAAAGCTGATGGCTTGTGGAATGTGCAAGAGTGTTAGTCTTTTCTTTCCCCGAGGAGCTCTCTACCTGGCTGGGGAGCAAACTGAGTCTTTCTTGCAAGGTGTCCTGTTGTGCTGTGTGACCTTAGACAGGCCCCTACCCCTCTCTGAACTATTCCTGTAAAATGAGTCTGTAAGCCCCACCTCCTTGTCTCTCAAGGCAGGGAACATGTGTAGATGTAGAGATGCTACATCTGTAAAGATGTAGGCTCTGGGGTCGAGATAAGACTGGACTTACACATGAGGAATTGAAATGCTGGAGGTATAAAAAAAAAGAGTATAGGCACTTTGTTTACTAAATTTGACTCAGCAGTTCACTTCCAAGTCATCAGCTATTATACCTTCATTGAAAAAATTCTCATAATAACTTTTCAAAACATGTCTTTCTCTCTCTTTCTACCTCTCTATTCCTCACTCTTTTCCATTCAACCCCACACCTGCCCCATTTTTTCCCGCAAAGAAAGGTTCACACTTCAGTCTTGTGATTGTAGAGAAGGTATTCTCTTTATATAGCATAATCATTCTGTATTTCAGGTGCAACTAAGAAAGTCATCAAATTTAATTAAGGGGCTTGCAGATCCTAAAGAATTGTGTTGTAGACTCTTATCCTAAAAGTGATTTATTCGTTGTCATTTAATACCCATTATTAGCTGGCTTGTGGGTCATTTATATCTCATTTTTTCTTTGGTCAAGTTATGTATACTATTCAGAAATGTTAGTGGCTGAAACAGTTTTCTTTAACATTGAGTAAAAGCAGCATTCCCTCCCTTTCCAAGTTATACTATAACACCAGATGTACATCAATCATTAACTACAGAAATCTTAACTGGGTTGGCTTTTCGAACCTGACAAGTGTAATGATTATTGGTATAAATTTGTCCAAAAGTGAGAGGTAGGGAGAGGGCGTTGCTACGTATAGATCCATCCCATTCAAAATGTGGTCCTTGAACCAGCAGCCTTGATATCACTTATTAGACATATAGAATCTCAAATCCCACCCCAGGCCTTCTGAAACAGAACCTGCATTTTAACAAGCTCCCCAGGTGATTCTTGTATACATACGGGTTTGAGGAGCATTAATCTAAATTGCCTTACAAGAGAAGCAGCAGCCCACTCTGGTCCTTCCACAGACTTGATTTCTCTGGCTAATTGGCCCGGACTGCCACCCTGACCTAGCTCTCCCTGTTGTATATAAATCTGTTGCCTTTCATACGAAACGTGAGCCCATTTAATAGCTTGTGTCAGATAAAAGAAAAATGGACATTAGCCACCTAGAAATAGCATACTTCACATTGCCAGTGTGAAAATGGCCAAGGGAAGCGATAATGGCTGTGCTTATGGAGCATTTATTCCTTAAAATGCACAGCAAACACACACATGGACACCAGCTTACAAAATACCACGGTCCCCCTCAGGCAAATGGCTGCTGTCCAGGAACTATTAGCCAAGTCGAATCCAAGAGCCTGTTGCCACCCGAGAACCTCTAACTTGGCCTCTTGATCTTAATCCCCCTTGACCTTCAGTTTGTCCTCTCCCAGGAGGGGTCACCAGGGAACACTGGGTCTCTTTCTGATTGATCACCACCTGTGTGTGGGTGCGGGGAGAGTAAACTGTACTCCCTGCCAGCACATATGGGTCCTTAATACGCACAAAGGTATGAAAGGCAGCCAGCTCTTTAGCCTCTGACCGTGTCAGTGGGATCCAGGATGAGTTAACCCTGTGGGTTAAGGGGAACTTTGGAGAGGGCACTGGGATGCTTCAGTTAAACTTGTATTCCCTACATTAGAGTACGGTGATGTTATGTATTCTTCCAGTGGTGTCCTGGGGCCTCCTTGTACTGGCTCATGAGAGTGGATTGTTCTATTCTGTGGGCTAGCGGAGTTCATGTTGGTAGACTGAAACTAAGCACGAGGAGTATTTTCACCACAGAAATTGGTAAATGCTGCAAATCAACCTCCCCTCCTCCTCCCTGCTAGAGCTGGTTGGGAAGCTTATCAGCATGCCACTGCTTTGCCCCGAAAGGAAAGAGGTCCTCCTTTCACTGCCTCCGCCCCCGGCCCTGCCGCATTCCCAAACCAAGCTTCAGAGGGCTTGGCAGCGAGGGCAAGGATTTTATGAATTATCCGGCACATTATGCGTCTGATACTTACTGATTTAAAAATAGATTACGACCCATGTGGTAGGCAGAAAAATGCCCCCTCTCCTCCTCTTCCACATTCTAATCCCTGGAACCTAGGGAGATGTTCTGTCACATGGCAAAGGGGAGCTAAGTTTGCAGGTGGAATTGACGTTGCTAATCAACTTACTTTCAAGTAGAGAGAGTGTATCCTGCATTATTCAGGTGGGTCCAGTGTTATCATAAGGGTCCTTAACTCGGAAGAGGGAGAGAAAAGATTGAGAGCATGAAGAGGTACAGCAGTAGAAAGACTCAGCCTGCCATTGTTGGCTTGAAGCAGAGAAAAGCCGTTGGATAAAAGAGACTAAACCTATGGGTAGGAGCTACAAAACCATAACTATGGTACCCCTAACTTCTACACTGAACAAATAGATGACTGACATCTTAGGATAGCAGAGCATGCAAACAGAAGATGTGATTCTGGAAATAGAGTCCTTATTGTGGGGGTAGGAAGAAGTAAAGACCCTGCTGTAGTCTTGGGAGGATATTGCTAGCTACCTAAAAGCCTTGTGGACATAACAGCTGCTACTGGTACTGGAGTCTGCCAATTTCCCTCAACATCAATATATTATTTTAGCCCCGTTAGACCCATTTTGGACTTCTGACCTCCAGAACTGTAAGATTATTAACAAATTTATGTTGTTTTAAGCTATTAAGTTCATGGTTGTTATAGCAGCAATAGAAAACTAATACAACTCATGTGGTTTTATAGTGTGTTAATTTCTCTTCCTGGAGATCTGTATGGCAGACTAATAATTTGATTTTTTTTCCAGACTTTCATAATGCCCACGAGCTTAAAAAATAAAAATCTCCAATTCCATGTCAGAGACCCTCCCTACCTCCTGGATTCATCTTCTTCTGCCTTTGACCCTCATATGTTTGAAATCATATTATATAGGGCTATATAGTTTACAAATTCTTTCATTTGATTCTCCCAACCTCTTAGGGTATCATAACCTCAGAAAGGGCAAGAAATCAGCTAGGGATCTGAGTGGCAAACGAAGCCTTTCCTTGTTCTTTCCAGTAAACTATAAAGTCATAAAGCTGATGAAGTTATGTGGAGCCCTGGAGGTCACGGTGTATTACGTAGACACTGAGAAGCATCATTAGTTCGTTTTAATGTTATAAAATGAAGTAGGAGCTACTTTGTACCTACTTCATTTCCTATTAGCATAGAAAACAAGGTATGCATATTAGATGCAGAGATGCATCCATATACATGTTTTTTTTTTTAATTAATTAATTGATTTTTGGCTGCGTTGGGTCTTTGTTGCTGTGCGCAGGCTTTCTCTAGTTGCAGCGAGCGGGGGCTACTCTTCATTGTTGTTTGCCGGCTTCTCATTGTGGTGACTTCTCTTGTGGAGCATGGCTCTAGGCGCATGGGCTTCAGTAGCTGTGGCTCATGGGCTTAGTAGTTGTGGCTCTATAGCGCGGGCTCAGTAGTTGTGGTGCACGGGCTTAGTTGCTCCGTGGCATGTGGGATCTTCCCGGACCAGGGCTCAAACCCATGTCCCCTGCATTGGCAGGCGGATTCTTAACCACTGCACCACCAGGGAGGCCCCATATACATGTTTTTAAGAAATCACACTTGTTGCTTATTTCTAGGAAACAAGTACTAGCGAGGGCTAACGGTTTAAGAACAGTTTTAGGAATAAAACTCAACATGAAGGAAATTATTTCAATATTGTTTTTATAAACTGGGAAAAGTTTCCATTTCTGAAAACTTTCAAGGAACAAAACAAAACTTTCAGGTATTTCCCAGAAATATGGATCCTACATCATGCATTTCTTTGTGGATGAACTGGTGTGGGCATTAAGCCTCTGGTTGTTGGAATGCAGTAGGGTCCCATTAATTGACACCATTAATTAATCCCATAATTTGGGGATGTTAATGATATCTCTGAAATGCAGATGTAGTACTAAAAGGGTAAGCTAGGGCTTCCCTGGTGGCGCAGTGAAAAAAAAAAAAAAAAAAAAAAAAGGGTGAGCTGTAAGCTTCTTTACGTTTCACTTTCCTTAGCTGTAAAATGGGTATAATAATGGGACTGGTGGGATTAAAGGATACAATAGGTGCAAATCTCTTTGTACAATGGGTAGCGCTCAGTAAGCAGTGAAAAAGGGTGCCCTGACCTAATTATACATGTAAAGAAGTGCCCTAATTCATTTGACTCTACTATTATATCAACCTCTTGTGTGGAAGGCAGAGAGGATTTTTATTTTACACATGAATTGGATTGGTTTAATTTATTTCTAAATTAAATAAACCCACATGAACTGGGTTGCTGGAGAAAAAACACACTGGCTCTTCCTGTCAAACGAGATTGCTGGGCTTCCCTCCCCGCTGGGTCTTTAACAATTCCTAGTGCACAGCACTTTCCTTTGCAGTCTAGGCTCATCTCTAATTACCGACATCTTCCTCCTTTCACATTCTTCTTATTGTCACCTTTCATTTTCAGCACATGACCTCATTTCCCACCTTGTAGTGAATAAAGACCACAAGGCTGGAAGTACCTATATTTTTCTGTTTCCTTACTCTTCCTTTGCTGTTTCTGCCCCCGTCTCATCTCAGCAGGAATAAGAGAGTGCTCTCCCTTCTTGCTATGATGGATTCTCCCACCTGTGCTTCCCATCCCATCTTTCCTCCATCTCCCCGGGAACATTGCTGCTCCATCCGTTAACCCTCCTTTTCTCCTGTAGCTTTTTTTTTTTTTTTGCGGTACGCGGGCCTCTCACTGTTGTGGTCTCTCCCGCCGCGGAGCACAGGCTCCGGATGCGCAGGCTCAGTGGCCATGGCTCACGGGCCATGTGGGATCTTCCCGGACCGGGGCACGATCCCGTGTCCCCTGCATCGGCAGGCGGACTCTCAACCACTGCGCCACCAGGGAAGCCCTCTCCTGTAGCTTTCTTGTTGTTTCTGTTTTTCTCTCTTGGGGTATAATCATACTGAAATCTCTCATCTTAAAAACAAAGTGTCTCTGTTCTGGTTTGCTTTCAACTCCTCCCTCCTAAGCATCACAGCTAGATGTGCCACAGTGTATCTCAAATCCAGTAGGTTCAAAACTGACCTCATATTCATTCTGATGCTCTTAAATGATAGTCACCAGTAATCTTCCCCCCTTCTTTGACTCATTCTATATTAATATAGCCTACCTCCTACTATTTCTTGTAACTCTCTTATTTCTGTCCTCCACGTTTTTGTAGAATTTGTCCTTTCTTTTCTGTCCCTGTTGTCTTAATTTGGAACTCATAATTTATGGCCTGGATTACCGTGAGAACCACACCATTGGTTTTTATATTTGTGGTCCTTTCTGCGGCTTATCCTTCGTGTTGCTTTCAGGGTGAGCTGCTTACTATCCTGCTTAAAATAACATAATGGCTCATCATTGCCTTTAATGAAGTCCAAACTCCTTTACTTGGCATATGAATTTCTTTATAATTGCCTCTTCCTACTTTCTCAACCTCGTCCTCCACGCATCTCACTACATACCCCTTTGAATTTATCCACAAGCTTCTTGGGGTTTCCTGAACTGGCATATTCTCTTGTGCCTTTCTATATTGAAAATATTGTATGTTATAGGAATGCCCTTTTCCTATTCAGGGCCACTACTATCCCATCATTGCCTTTGTGCAAATTAGAAACAGATTCTTCATCCAGGCAGTCAGTTCTGTGGGTGCTCAGATTGGTGACAGATGGTACTTTTGTGAGAAATAGAAGAAGACACCTCTGCTGTGCTGAAACACCCCATGCTGGGATGCAAGCCTTGGTAAGCTGAATGCTGCCTCTATTTCAGCCTTTTTAACCTCTCTGCTAGGCCTCTGGGCAGTAAGAAACCATACAGTGGAGTGCAGTAGCCTTGCTCCCATCACCTCCTTTTCCTCCTGGAAAGTTCTTGCTTAAGATCGGTCTCTATCTAGAATTTCTACCTCTCATTAGACCCATGGTTCTTAACCTTTTATTTGGTCATCAGCCCCTAGGGAAATCTGAAGAAAGCTATGGACTCACACTCCACAAAAATGAGAATACTCCTATCAGACAGCTTATTCATGAACCTGAGGTTAGAAGCCATATTCCAAATGTTATTCAAATTTTGGCTAACCTTAACCCTAACCCTAACCCAGGATGGGGTCTCCCCACACAGAAGGCACTGAATGAATGTCTGTGGAACTGTTGAAAGCATTTCCCAATTGCCCACTTCTGTGCTTTTTCTTTGTATTCATATTACATACTTGCAAACCTCTATTCCCTAATATATTTTACACACTGCCATCATGGCTTTCTTGTCTGTGTTCCCAGCTAGCTTCTGAAACTTTCCAGAGTAGGCACTGCTCTGCTTTTATTCCCAGCATCTAACAGAACATAGTACTGAGCATATAATAGGCATTTGATAAATGTTTGTCGAATACGTGAGATTCAGTGATATTAAATGACTTGTTTAAGGTCACTCAGTGATGGTGGACCTAGAACTCAGTCCATATTTTTTCTTCTGGACCTTACGTTCTTAGATCTTTTATATTATGTATTTGTATATGTATAAGTGTGGTTAGGTGATTCCTTAACTCACTGTTAAATGGAAAGAAATAAGTAGTCTGACTAAATCTAAGTATTTGGATTAGTGTATTAAAACAGCTACCACAGTGGTAGGTATTGAATACTTAAATACTCCAGTATTTTGCAAAATACTTCTCCATCAACTCTTGAGGGATAAACAGACCTTTGTTGGATAGAATTTAGCTACTGAGTAATTGTTTTTTAAGTTGAGTCCAATGATAATCTATTAGTGAAGAGATGAAAATCCATGTTCCAATTTCTGACCTTGCTAAAGGAACCCAGCCCTGGTCTCTAAATGCTTGTGTGATTTTCTCACTGTTCTCTAAGTAGCATTCCTAATCCTGGTTTAATCAATACCTACTGCTTGCTTGCTTGCTGTGTTTTACCTCCGAGCCCCCTTTTCTTCCCCCAGAGATGTGGGGAACTCATCACAATTGACTACTTTTGGTTTCATGAGTCAGGATTTTTTTCTAGATTGAGATCATGTTTATTCAGTTGTACAACTTTGTTAGTTTGCTTCTTAGAACTGTGATTCATTAATAATCCAATTGCCTTGTATTATAATTGAATTACAGTTGAATTGTATTACAATTCTCTTGGATTGTAGTAAATTTCCTTTATGTTTTTTCTGAAACTGAAATCATCCATTTTACCTTTCAAAATGGGATGAGTAAATAGTTCTGTGTGAATGAAGACTTTCATGGAAATGAACAATATGAACGGTTTTTTCCTCTCTTTGGAAGATGGAGCTAAACTTATGTTAGAGTTTGGAAGTGACGATCTCTATTATTCCCTTTTCACAGGTCTTCCTAAGGGACAAGTCCATTTTTTTTTTTTAAAGCAAATCCAGCTGCTTGACTTCTCCCTTGGATTCAATGAAAACTTCAAGTCTCTCCTGTATTGTAGAACTTGTTTCAACTCCCCATTAAATTTGTTGTCTAGGAAGTCTACTTGTTTTTCACAGGCAAATTTAAAAAAATGAAAGTTGTATCATAGTAAAAAAACACAAGTGTTTCTGGGTTATTAAGTTGGATTAAAATATGCCAGAGCCATGGTGACAGTAATATCAAATGTGAAGTTCTTTATCTCTAGACTCTCCAAACAACTAATTTAAAAAATGAGACGATTCTTCTATTCAAGTAGATGGCTTTTTTTGGACATTTGCTGTTCAGTCTCTCAACAGCTTTTAGTATCTCATTCTAAGTCAGAAGGGAATTGAATTGGCTTATTGAAAATCTTTTCCTGAATGCTTTATTGTAATGTGGAGATATATATGTAGTATCAACTATTTAACCATTTATATATATATATATATACATATTTTGTATCATCTATTTAATCATTTATTATAATTTTAATTTAACATGATTGGTGTGGAAATTTCATGTTTTCCTTAGAACATTTTGAAAACACTGCTTAAGATATAAATGTTGCTATCATCTGAACTAAGGTAAAAATGTGAAATATTGATTCTGTGATTAAACCAATCAAGTTGGGAGAGGGGAGCCATGGAAAGAACTTGGAGCCCCTGGCTTTCAGTGTAGGGCACATGGGTTGTGAGAGGGTTATCACCTTGGAAGCCCTGGTAGGTACCATATTGGACTACTGAGGCCACTTGAGCCTAAAGATTTTGGACCTTGGGTAACTTTAACATCATGATTCTGCTTAAAGCTTTCCTAATAGATTACATTTTGATACTTGAAATTTCAGAGCAATAAACTAGAGGAGAAAAAGAGACTTCAAGAAAACCTCAGAAGAGAAGCTTTTAGAGAACATCAGCAATGGTAAGTTTATATTTTCAGAACTTTGTACCTTTTATAGACATATTATTCATTGTGCTTTTAAATTCTAGGTGATAGTAACTATTCAAAACATCTGGTGTTGGATTGTTGACTTTTAATTATGTAATTGAACTCCAGAAGTGAGGTTCTAAGTTTGGAGATAATCTATACTCATTAAAGTATTCTTTGACAGTCAACAGATTAGAAAGAATACTGCCAAATTTGAGAAATTCCCCATTCTAAATAACTTGGAGGGCTTGCTTTTTGGTGATCCAGGTTACTTTTGATTATGAAGACTTCCAAAACACCAATATAAGGAAGATGTTGTTTGAAAGAAGTACGCAAGCAGAATCTAAACTAACTAGGGATTTACCTAATGGACTGAGGACTTATATTATTGTAAACAAGAATTGAGAAATAATTTCGCAATTATCAGCAAAGCTCCCAATTGGTGGTCATACATCAAGGTACTTTTTCCAGTATAACTTGTGAATTACAGCAGCTAACATGTATAGGGCAACTACTATGTGCTTTATAATGTAGATAATCTACTCTCTTATACAAGCTTTAAAGATAAGTTTGTGTTCAGCTCTAAGTAGCTAGGTTACTTGCACACTGCTTAAAAGAATAGACAAGACCAAAGAACCATATTTCTGTCCCTAGGTTAATTCCAAATATGGTAGAATTAAAACCAAGCAGATTTGGGTTCAAAATCCTAGCTCCATTCTCCAGCTGTGACCTTGGACAAACTACTAAACCTCTTTAAAGCTTAGTTTTTCTAAAAATAATTAGGGTTGGTAATATCTCTCCCATTGGCCATTTGTAAGGATTAAATAAAGTATCTTATATACGGCTTCCCTGGTGGTGCAGTGGTTAAGAATCCGCCTGCCAGTGCAGGGTACATGGGTTTGAGCCCTGGTCCGGGAAGATACCACATGCCGTGGAGCAACTAAGCCTGTGCGCCACAACTACTGAGCCTGTGCTCTAGAGCCCGCGAGCCACGATTACTGAGCCCGCATGCCGCAACTACTGAAGCCTGCAGCCCTAGAGCCCGTGCTTTGCAACAAGAGAAGCCACCACCATGAGAAGCCCATGTACCGCAACGAAGACCCAACGCAGCCAAAAATAAATATAAATAAAATAAATAAATTTATTTTAAAAATCTTATAAAGGGCTTCCCTGGTGGCGCAGTGGTTGGGAGTCTGTCTGCCGTTGCAGGGGACATGGGTTTGTGCCCCGGTCCGGGAGGGTCCTGCATGCCGCGGAGCGGCTGGGCCCGTGACCCATGGCTGCTGGGCCTGCGCGTCCGGAGCCTGTGCTCCGCAATGGGAGAGGCCACAGCGGTGAGAGGCCTGTGTACCACAAAAAAAAAAAAAAAAAAAATCTTATAAAAAATTTATTTAAAAAAATGGTACATAAGTGACTGAATTTCATGGGGACTTGATATGTAACTTCTTACAGAGGTTCTTGTTGAATGGGATCAGACAGCTTATTTTCTAGAGACTGTTCAGAGATTTCTGGTTCCACCAGAACTAGTCATTGGTCTCCCACTTTCTGATGGACTGTACTGACTGCCTCCACTTATCTATTCCCGTCGTTACACCTCATTTGTAGAATTTAAGATCATTTTAATGTTGGGGTGAGCATATGTGACACCCTAAAGTGTGTCCCTCCTCCAAGTACAGCATCCTCTGGTTTTCTCATTCCGCTGAGATTCTCCTGCCTCTACTGTAAGCAACAGCTCCTTGCTTTAAGACTCAGAGGTTGGAATGTAAAAGAAGTTTCTCAGCACTTCACTTTGCCCATTAGCAAGTTGGGTACCTGGCCTCCGCTACCCAGACCAGGAAAAGAGTGGGAGATAGAATGGGGTTGGGTGGAAGTGCTAATGAATGATGTTATCTTTCCCCACTTTTGTTCTAAGGCAGACATGGGGGTAAGGAAGCTGGTGTGAAGCTAAACACCAGGAGAAGTTGGCTGTCTTAGAGAGAGATACAGGGCGGCAGGTAATAGATTAAGGGTTAAGGTATTATTGCCTCACCCTTCTTTGGTAGAGAATGGATGAGTGTTGATTTCTCGGCCAATCAGAGGAGTTGAATGCCCCCAGATGCCATGGGGGCATTTGTAGCCTGGAGACACAATAAGAACAAATGTATTTATCTTGTGGCATCCTTGTTTACACTGGAAAAGGGAAGACCAGCTTACCAATGAGGGGTCTTAGGTACAGGACTGGGAAGTGGAACAAGTCCATCCTCTGGGGAGTTTTAAACATGATTAAGTGAAGGATGAGAGATTCTTGGAGTTTTAAAGGATGTGGGAGATTGTGTCATCAAACCTTTTTTTCCTAGTCCTCCAGCTTCTTGAGTTTGTGTTTTACTGAATACTAGAGATCATCCTTTTTCTGTAAAGAAAGAAGAGTTCTACCCTCAGGCACCTCACACACTATCAGTGGAGCTGAATTCAATTACATGCACATTTCACTCTTGACCTTTCTTCTGCTTATCATAAAAGTCCCAGTTAACCAAGAAAAAGAGAAGTTGGCTAAAAATGAGAAGTATCTCAAATTGATTGTTAAAGCCTATCGAGAAACACAAGAAGAAGTATATGTGTGTGTTTTTTAAATGTATTTTGTTTTGAAGTACTTTTGATATGAAAAGACCAATAGCTAATGAAATGAATGACCATTATATAGCTAGAAATATGAAAGAAACTTCTTGTATAAGATGCATCCTCTGTATAACAAGCCTTTATCATATTTTCTTAGAATCAGTTTATGGTGGAAGAACTGTATAGGAGAGCTATTAGAAATTTTTTTTAACATCTTTATTGGAGTATAATTGCTTTACAATGGTGTTAGTTTCTGCTGTCTAACATTTAATTTTTATTTATTTATTTATTTTTGGCTGCGTTGGGTCTCTGTTGCTGCGTGCAGGCTTTCCCTAGTTGCAGCGAGCAGGAGCTACTCTTCATTGCGGTGCGCGGACTTCTCATTGCGGTGGCTTCTCTTGTTGTGGAGCACGGGTTCTAGGCTTGCGGGCTCAGTAGTTGTGGCTCGCGGGCTCTAGAGTGCAGGCTCAGTAGTTGTGGCTCATGGGCTTAGTTGCTCCGCAGCATGTGGGATCTTCCTGGACCAGGGCTCAAACCCGTGTCCCCTGCATTGGCAGGCAGATTCTTAACCACTGTGCCACCAGGGAGGTCCGAGAGCTCTTAGAACTTTAACAGCACAAAGTTTTCACTAGACCAACCAGGCTGTTCCCTATTCCATCCCCTTCACCAAAAAATTAGATTCTCCTGAAGCTGTCAAACTAAGGATCACAGAATAGAAACACAAATAAGGAATTCTTTCAATGCTGTGATATGTGTTTCAAATAGCAGACTAGGAGTGGTGTTCTTTGTTTTGTTTTGTTTTCTGTAGAGAAGGGCAACCGTGGACTTGAGCAGACTGTAAACCCAAGTTGCTGGAGCAAAAGCTCATGATATCATCCTGGGGCACCACCATGAGAATCTTAATGTATTCTTTCTTACCACCTTGTTCCCGACTTCGTTCATTTGCTTCTGATTATTTTTAGTGTTGTCAATTATTTAGCTAACAGGCAGAAAACTAGGCTTTTATTGACATCCAGAGGGACTCTCCTGAGTGTAATAGTGAAAGCAGTTTATTGAATGCCTGTGGGGTTGCTTTCTAATTGTACGCATTAATTTGCCCAAGCAAGCTGGCTGAAAATACACAAGCAGATTGCATGTGCAGATGGAGCACACGGGATGGTTTTTATGAAAAGACCTCTGGAATGTACTTCTGCAGTACTGTCTTTTCCTTAAAAATCAAATGACTGTGACTATTTCAATTGGCGGCTGAGAACAGACCAGATTAATGGTGCATTAAGTCTGCTACTCTGGCTGGGGACAGACTCGAATTTCACAGTGTAGAGTTAGTTCTAGGATTTTTTTTTTTTTTGCGGTACGCGGGCCTCCCACTGCCATGGCCTCTCCCGTTGCGGAGCACAGGCTCCGAGGCCACGGCTCACGGGCCAGCCGCTCCGCGGCACGCGGGATCTTCCCGGACCAGGGCACGAACCCATGTCCCCTGCATCGGCA
This sequence comes from Neophocaena asiaeorientalis asiaeorientalis, assembly GCF_003031525.2. Lineage (NCBI taxonomy): Eukaryota > Metazoa > Chordata > Mammalia > Artiodactyla > Phocoenidae > Neophocaena > Neophocaena asiaeorientalis. The sequence goes on along the minus strand of NW_020174268.1, from coordinate 880,973 downwards.
GGCGGACTCTCAACCACTGCGCCACCAGGGAAGTCCAGTTCTAGGATTCTTCAGCATGAAGGTGAAGGGTAGAAATAGGCTTCTAACCTTGGCATAGTTTTCACCATTATTTTACTCTGTCATTCCTTACTACTTATAAAAAGACAAATGTGACCTTTCAGGATGGCCTTTTTAATTAGTCAATATTGCTGGTAGATTTGAGGATTTGAAGTAACAGTTAATAAACCTTTGTGTGTGTGTGTGTGTGTGTTTTGTTATAATCAAAGAAAGGATGTTGTGATTTAGGTTATTTAAATTTCAGCATTTGAAATTTAAATGGTAATTTATTTTCAGTCATAGTCATCTTTCTCACCATGTGGTTTTTGGATGGATGTCGAGACAGATTTGAATTTTGAGCCCATGTAATGAGTTATGGGGGTTAGGGTAAGATGTGAATGGGGCAATCAGATGCATTTTGGGTGCAGGTGTTAGGAAAAACAATGTTCTCTTAAGGATTTGCTGGAGAGGTGAGAATTGGGTATATTTTAAGCATTTACAACTTTAACTTATATCTAATAATCATTTAATCTAATAGATTGTACATTTGTATAGTTTTAAAAATATACAAAGTGCTTGGCTCTTTTAAATGTTATTTCAAAGTAATAAGCTGCTGTATTACTGAGAACCTATGGAGTGTCAGCAGTGTTAGGCATAGTATATACATTTTTTCATTTAATGTTTAGATCAACCCTATTAGGGATATATCATCTTCATTTTACAGGTGGAGGGTTGAGTAATTCAAAGTCACATAGTGACTTTGTGAGCAATCCAGCCAAATCTTGGTCTTGAGATTTGGAGGACCAGGGATAATGAGTAATTCACAGGTGTGCTGTACTCACAAGGTCAGGATTATCAGGCTAGGGTGGGGGTGACAAGCCCTGTAGCTACACGGAGAGGGGGGCGGGCTGCGGAGAAGACTATAGAATAGGTCAGTTCAGAGATAAAGACTTGGGCAGAACTGACTTCTGATTCTTCCAAGGAAGATCTAAATTTTGCCTGCAAGAAGCAAAAGAAAAACTGAGGAAGAATGTCTGCTTTCTCTGATTTTCCTCAGACCCGAAGGACATCCTTTTCCAGGTACAACACTGGATTAACTCCACAGTTAAGCTTCCTGTAGGGTACATGGGCTTTTGTGAGCTCTCCTGGCTGGACTGTACTCCTAGGTACCAATATTTCCAGGGGAGAAGAGCTCAGTTCTTAAAACCTTGGTTGAAAAAGCCCTTGGAACCAAGCTCATTCCAAAGTAGGACCTTCCTATTTCCAAATTGCCAAGCACCACCATGAGCTCAGCCTGCCGATGGTAATGCTGGGAAGTTTTCTTCATTCCCGCCATTGGAACCAGGCATCTCTTTAATTTCCATTTGAATGATAGTGTGATTAGTTCCTAGGAGGCACGTCTTCATCTGTTTTAGTTTCCTAGAACTGAGGATCCAGGCAGGTCTGCTGAATATGCACGCTTAGGTTCCAAGTTTGTCTTCTAATATGCTCACTAAACTTCTAATGCCCTTCGTGGGAGCTTCCAAAAGACACTTAAGGGCTAAATCGATCCCTTATCCATATGGTAGGCTTAAATCCAGCCTCACATTTTATAATCCCAGTAAGGTGAACTGAAAGTCATCCTATTCATAACTTTCTATCTTATGCTAATGAAGTGAACTTACAGGTACAAAAATCCTCTATTTGTTCAGAATGAGACTGAACAGTTTATCAGAAATCTGAGAGAATCCCTGTCTACTGAATGTTAAATCATGTTGATGGTTAAAATTTCTAGCCACTATCAATTCTTCCTGCAGATGTCCTATGAATGTTAACTCATTTTCATACCCACTGCCACCACCTTCATATAGGTATTTATCACATGCCACTTGCATTATGGCTTCTGTCTCCTAGTCATCCTCTGAGTTACTGGAATGGCTTTCTTAGCTCTCTTTGCCAACGGTCTCTTTTCTCGATTGTCTTATATGTTTGTCAGATTTCATTTTCTACAGCACAGCTTTTGTCATGTCACTATCCTATTCCAAAAGCCTTGATTACTTCCCATTGCTTATGAAGTAAATTCCAAATTCTCTAGCCGCACGATGGGGGAATTGTGAGCCGCCTTAGTAAGATGTCAGAAAGGACTGATTGGGTTTGGGCCTCTGTCGGGTTGATTTCGGGAGAGGGTTTGAGGAAGCAGGGTTTTGTTCTGGGTTGGCTGTTATCAGGAAGCAGGGGTAATAGTGATTAGGTATCAGGTATCTTTTTTTTTTTTTTCGGTACGCGGGCCTCTCACCGTTGTGGCCTCTCCCGTTGCGGAGCACAGGCTCCAGACGTGCAGGCTCAGCGGCCACGGCTCACGGGCCCAGCCGCTCCACGGCATGTGGGATCTTCCCAGACCGAGGCACGAACCCGTGTCCCCTGCATCGGCAGGCGGACTCTCAACCACTGCGCCACCAGGGAAGACCTCTTTTTTTTTTTAACTTTTTTTAATATTGAAGTACAGTTGATTAACAATGTTGTGTTAGTTTCAGATGTAGAGCAAAGTAGGTATCAGGTATCTTAATCTTATTTAAAAGGAGGGAAGATACTTTTAATTAATTAATACTGTACTTGATAAATAAGCAGTAGTCACTCCTATTAGCCAAAATTTTGGGGTGTTTGGTCACTTTTGTGGTTTAGACAAGATTCATGTATCTTTCTTTGTTCAGACATATCATGGAGTGGTCTTTTTTTTCATGATTCATCGCCATCATAAAGTGACCTCCTCTGATACTGATATTGTATGAAATTACTTTCAATAGGAGAACACCAAGGCTTAGCTGTGAATGCCAGGGCAGCTCCTGGATGTCAGGAACAGCTTCTGTCTTTTTCAGGATGTAGTTAATAGTTGGTTAAAGATAAAAGTTGACTGGTGCCTTATTTACAAAATAGTTTCACTTAAGTATCTCATCACTGGAACCTGGTACCATCAGTGCTCCTCTTGGGAGGGTAGATCTAGGATCAGACTGCCTGCCTGGTCTCAAACTTTAACCTCTCTCCTAACATTGAGCCTAGGTTTCCTCATATATAGCATGGGGTGGGGCTAATATTTGCGAACTTGAAGATTAATCAATATAACCCATGTAAGAAATCTAGCATAGTGCTTGGAGGGAGAAGGTAGAGTATAAAGGAACTCCAAACAAGGATAGCAGAGGAAGAAGTAAGAGAGAGGGACCAGCTGACTCCGGCCTTTATCTCCAAGGGTAGAGCCTAAGAACTTTTGGACACACGAGAAGACCCTGGGGCCTGGAAAGTGCTCCTGGTAAATGTACTATACCTGGGGGAATATGTGCCCCCCCCCCACCGCCATCCTGGAGACAAGCTGCCTGCACAGCCAGCCAACTTTATCACTTTTGTGTGAGTTCTAAGATCTTTACTGAAAAAAACTGCCAGAAAATAAACTCTGGTCAAACAAATAAGGACTCCAAGAAAGAGGAAGATGTAAGTTGTCAGAACAATTATGAATAAAGAAGACAATGACATTTATAGCCAAATATATGATTAGCTTTTTTCTTTTTCCTTTTTATTATTAAGAATCAACATGATGAAATTAAAATCATGGAGGATTTCAGTGCTATGGAAGAGGCACAAGGGAGAGAGAAGGATAGCAAGTAAAACAATTATTATTGTTTTTGCACGAGTGAATGCTAGTGAATTCCAGATATTGATAGAAAAAAATAAGTAATTATGTGTTTATTATATGTTTAATTGTATTGTATGTACAAATAGGATATATAACAAAAACGTAAGAAGAAAAAAATCAAATGAAAAATTGATAATTACAACAAAAGGCAGAAAAGAGGGTGGAAGTTTTATAAGCAACAAGACAGCAATCACAAAAAAGGTATATAGGCTAAATTTCCTTATTTAAAAAAAAGTTCCTGGATTGCAAAAAAAAAAAAAAAAAAAAAGCAAAAATCTAGCTATATGCTACTCTAAGAGATATCTATAAAACAAAAGAGTTGGAAAACAAAGGCATGGAACATATATCCATAAATGCTAGTAAAAGAAGGCAGATGTAGCAATATTAATAGGAGACAAAATTGAATGCAAGATGAAAAGCATTCAACAGGATAAAGAATATTTTATACACATAAAATATGTAATCCCAAAGATAACGTGAACTGTAAATATCAATATAGATTTGAAATATATGAAACAAAAACTGCTGAAGTCTGTAATATAGATTATGGGTTTGTCAAATTTTCCTTTTATTCTCCGTAGAAATTAACAGGTCATCATGTGAACCAAAAGACTTCATAAGGAATAGAGGATATGAATAACAGTGACTTGGCACGATAACATAGACGTAGTTACAAAGTGTTGTACCTAGTTTATGAAAATACCTATTCTTTACAAATATGACTTAACTACCATTGGCCATGACTAAGGCGTCAAAGACTCTCAGTAAGTTCCAAAAATACCCCCAAATCCTATAAAGCCACTATTCCTAAGAAAAATGTAATAAAATTAGAAATTAAGCAATAAGAAATTTTAAAGTCTATCCACTTAAAAATTTTTTCCTAATTACCTTTTTAAAGGATTGTTAGGTTACCATCTGTCACCACACTAGACTTAATGCAGTGATCATTTCATAATGTATAAAAATATCAGGTCACTATGTTTTATACCTGAAACTAATATAATATTGTGTGTTAATTATTCAATTAAAAAATAAAAAAATTAAAGATTCAGGTTCCCTGGGAGGATGGGGGGAGACTATTAGGATAAAAAATTTTGAAACCAAAACTGAAATTACAAATTACTTTGGAATAAGAGAATATAAATTTTCAAGTATTCCACGTTAAAATCCATGGGATGTGACTACAAAATTATTTAGAAGATGCAGAAGTTTAAAAGCTTTTAGAAAAAATGGAGATAAAATAACTAAGCATTTTACTAAGATAAGATTATAGCCATAAAATAAATACAAATAGAAGGGAGGAATAAATAAAGGGGAAAAAGTGATGAAGTTGAATAGAAAAATTTATCATCACTAAATTAAACCAAAAACTAGGTTTATTTGGAAAATTCTCGTAAAATAGATAAACTTTTGACTTGTCTGAGTAAGGAATAAGGAAGAACTCCAAGGATAAGAAAGGAAGTATAACCAAAATTCGAGAAGAGAAATACTATGTCCTACTTCTGTTAATTTTTTTTAACCCAGATTTCCTCATTTATTTCCTAGGAAAATATATGCTATTAGACTTGACACCTGAATAGAATAAAAACTCTAAATGGAAGGGAAAATGTAGTTTGATCTCACCTAAAAAAGACAATAGGCCCAGTTGGTTTGAAAACAGAAGAAGAAGGTAACTTTCTCAGTAAAGTCTGGAACAGGATAAGAAGGGCATTTGCTATTTATCACTGATACTGATTTTTAGATAGAAAATTAGAGTTTCTATTTCTAACAAAGAAAGAATTTAAATATTGGAAAGGAAGAGATATAAGTGCCTCTGATTGCTCACCTAAAACCTCTCAAGGAAATCAACTAAAAAATTATTAGAACTAATACAAATAGTTTGACTATCATGAATGAATCTAAAATCAATATGCAAACACTTCTGTCTTTGCACCATCAGACACACCATCAAAACCTCATTATAAAATATAATTGAAAGAAAAATTTCATTTACAATAATCATCTACACTGTAAAACAGGTGAGTGTAAGTCTAATAGACCTATACATAAAATAAAATACCTAAAATAAAATGAAAATATTAAATGTAGATCATCTATTTACTATAGAAGGGAAAAAAATCAACATTGTAAAGATAATTCCACTCTTATTTATATATAAATTAAACAGGACCTTTTGTGAAATTTGATAAAACATTTTTAAAGAGAAAATATTAAAAAAAAATAGACAAACCTGAAAAACTGAAGGGACAGGGAGAAGCTTGTACCAGGTATCGTATACAACATAGGTATGGTAGTAATAACAAAGTGTTATTGGCATTGTAATAAATAAACTTAGTGAATGGGAGAGAGTCTACAAATAGACCCATGGGTATATGGGAATTTAGTATTTAGGACTTTAGCTATTGATAAAGGTATTTGTTCAATCAGTGTCAAAAGGACAGATAATTTGACAACTTGTACTAATTCAGCACAATTAGAATGTAATGGAGAATGCTTTTATAATTTTGTGGTAAAACTCCTTTCTACGCTATATACACAACTTGGAAGCCATAAGAAAAAAAATACAGATTTGACTACAGAAAAAAACCTATGATAGATGATGTAATGAACTACGTTACAAGTAAGTGATAGTCTAGGAGAAACTATTTGCCTCAAAAATAATGGGCAAAGGCTTAATTTCACAAAGAAGCCTTACAAATTAATAAGAAAAAGGCAACTATAGAAAAATTGGTAAAGGGCTTGAAACAAATAGTTAAAAGAGAAGAAATATAAATAAATGAAATATTCAGCTTCACTAATCAGAGAAACACAATTTTTTAATTTATTACACTGGTAAAAATATAAATGTATTGATAATATCTCACATTAGGAAATGTGCTTTCATTTATTCAACAATATGTACCTGGTATGTGTCAAGCACTGTACTAGGTTAGTATATACTAGGTTAGTAAGTTCCTGGTATGTACTGTGAATATCACTGAGTCGCGCTCCCGTTGCCCTCCCTCCATGTAGGCCCACTTCACTCATTTATATCACCGTCTGCACCATGCAGTCATTGTCATTTGTGCGTCAGCTGACAGGAGGTGAGAGAAGGAAAAACTGCCCCATTCACTCCCAGCAAGATATAAAGAACCAGGGAGATATCTGTCACTGGTATCTTTTCAGTGAGGGTACCTTTTAAATTATGACTAGCTTTAAAATCGGTAGTTTAACATTTTTATTAGTATGTTCTTTTTTTTTTTGATGTGGACTATTTTTTAAAAAAAATCTTTATTGAATTTGTTACAATATTGCTTCTGTTTTATGTTTTGGATTTTTTGGCCGCAAGGCATGTGGGATCTTAGCTCCCTGACTAAGGATTGAACCCATACCCCCTGCATTGGAAGGCAAAGTCTTAACCACTGGACCGCCAGGGAAAGTCCCTATTAGTGTGTTCTTATGTGTCTGGTGGGTAACCAGGTAGAGGAAGGTGCGTAGCACCTTGTAGCCCTGGGGTGTGATTAGTGGCAGGAGTCCTACAGATCTAAGTGAATGTTCTTAAGCGTATTCTTTTTTAAAATCCTTGCTGTTTATTTATATATGGTCCTGTGCATCTGTTAATCCCATACTCCCAATTTATCCCTCTCCCCGCTTCCCCTTTGGTAACCAAAAGTTTGTTTTTCATGTAAACTGATTCTTCCATGAACGTTAGAAACCCTAGTTGTCTTTTCTAACTATTTTTTTTAAAAGCCTTGTAGGAATTATCTTTGCATTTCTGTCCTATTTAAATGAGCCAACAGACACACATTTCACTCTCTGTGGCCCTTCCCGTATATTTTATCCTTTCAAAAAAGTCAAAAACTTTTTGATTGATGAATCTCCATTAATATTCCATCATATTGCAATATAACCAGCCATATCCCTTTCCTTCCCTGACTTTCTCACCCTCAGTTTCTCCTTCCAAACCCCTACCTGTCCTCAAACTACTGGGATAAATGAGTACACGTTTTTATACTCTGGGCCTAGGCGGCTCCTAGACCTGATACCAAGACAGTTTAAGGATGGGTGGGTTCCTCCCCTTTCCCACATTCTCCTCCCCTGACTAAGGTTCTGAAATAACTAAGATGCCTAGCTTAATCCTTGAGAATTCTGTTCTTCTACTGTTCCTCAGCTCTTCTTGGCCTCTTCTTATGTACTACTTGTGGAACTGATGACCTAAATTGAGAGAGAATTCTCTTGTATATGTAAATTTATGTTGTATTACTAGGGTTGGCTAATTGCTGTGATCAACAGACCTCAAAATAAATAGTTGGTTGAGCATTTTTTTTTTCTCATGTAAGACATGGGTGAACAGGTTTGAGAGGAGACCCCCTCCACTCAGATATTGAGGCACCAAAAACTGTTGGCAGTGCTACCACCTTCAATACACAAACGACTTCCAACTTAGTGCTGGGGTTTGCCTCTATTCCAGACAGCCAGAAGGAGGAGGAAAATGTATGGGGGTGTATGCGTAGGAAACTTATTATTAGCTCATCCTGGAAGTGGTGTGTATCACTTCCTCATTCCATTAGTCAAAACTCAACCACATGGCCAGCCTTAGCAGTAAGGGAGGCTAGGAAATGTAGTCAGGTTGTATGACTAGAAGAGGAGAACTTCCATTTTGATGGATATTTAGCAGTCTCTGCTACAATGGAATTATGCCCAGGTGATGCTACCCTAAAGAGGCATTTTAGGATAAGCCATAGGCATCACCCTAAGAACAAGTGTCATAAGTTGAAGATGAGTTAAGTAAATCTTCAAAACCAGTCTGTTATTGGTGGTCCATCCTCAGTTGTTCTATGGAGAATAAAGGAAGGGATCCTGTATTTATGCCTGGGTCAAAGTGATAAAGTGGGAGAGGATCACCCCCCTCAGTAGGTGGCAGAAGAACCCCCATGAAAAGGTGACTCAGTGCTAGAGTCCAGGGTTCTTAGTTTTGTTGGATTTCCCGTCCAGTAGATCTTCCTCCTTTTGCCCCTCAAGGAGGTTCATATATTTTTTTATTAAATACGACCATAACTACCTACAGGAATTCCAATCCAGTTCAGCCAATGTGTGGAATTTACAGTATTGATAGTAGAAAAATGCCATTTAGCCTGGTAACTTGGAACTTGTCTTGTTTGTATAGTTAATCACTTGGGAGTTATCCACCATTCTTCACAGGCCCCTACTTGTATGCCTCTGACAGTCCTGTGGCCCTGTCATTATGATTGTGGCATGAGTGGGGCAGTGATCGTTGGCACAAAGGCCATGCCTGGTGGTTAGCAACCCAGCCAGCTTAGTGCTTGGCATTGGCAGGTAAGAAGCAACTGTTGGAACACAATGCAGGGCTGCCAGCCTACTTGGTCTGAAGCTCCTTATTTGCTTATTATCATGGTGCTTCTTTTTCACTGCTTTCTCCCACGGTCTGCTCTCAGCTAAGGATATTCAGAAATCTTAACCAAACTTCTGGCAATACTCTTCTTTTTGCACTTTTGACTGATGGCTTCATAAAGCCCCAGACAATGGGGCAGCTTCCAGCCTCTGCGACTTCATTAGTCTCCTTGTCTATTCTGGGCAAGATAAGCAATCCTAGACAAATGGAAAACCTGCTTGTCTCAGCTGCTGAAGCCTTGTGTTTCTCAGGGTTATGTTTGTCACTTAACTTTCAGCTCTTCCTTTCCCAGCTCAAGCTTCTGACCTTGTTCAAGTGCCATGTTCTACCTAAGTAATTATTTGAAGTGATGTTGGCATCTCTTTAACTTCTTATTCCTTTTTTGATTCCCCCCCCGCCTCACTGGATACCATTTATTTTTACCAGACCATTTGTGTCTCCTTTGATGCCCATGCCCTAAATGCTTGATAAAGTGGATCTTAGCATCAGCCTAAAGTATTAGCGGGAAGCAGAGGGATGACAAAGAAGGAAGCAGAAGGGAAGCAGGGTGCAAGGGTCTGGTGCAGTGTAAGTCTGGCCTTGCTGAGCTATTTGATTGTGAATATTGGAGTAATGGGATCAAAATCCCACAAATTACACGGGGAAAGGACAAAGGAACAGAAATTCATCACTGGTAAGCAGAATGGGGCAGTTGTTACAGTAAGGACTGGGAAACAATTCCAATATTCGTGCCTGACATACATGAGGGGAGGAACTGGGATGATGGGGTGGATTTTTAAGGAAAAAGTAACTTATTAAGACAGAGGATTCGTCTAGGTCCATCTATCACAGTCTCTTAGAGCTAAAAAGAGATGCCAGAAATACAGACCAGAACTGACAGCACTTCTTACCTTCTGTGGAAGGTACAAACCAAGTATAAAGGTGTGTGTGTGTGTGTGTACGTGTGTGTGTAGGGAGAGGGTCTGTTTCTGCTTTCAGAATTCCAAAGGGTCCATGACTCATAAATGGTTAAGAGTTATGGATCAGCAGCTCTGTGTGTGCTGAGAGTAGTCAAAGCACGAGGGCAGTGAGATGACTAGGAGAGAGAGCCCTGGAGGGTGAAGGGCCTAATATGACACCAGTGTGGAGTGAGGTGCTGTAGGGGAGGGATATTCCACAGCCCTACAGTGAAGTCTGAGTGTCATGCTTTAAATGTTCAGATAGGAAATTAGGGCCCCATACTGTGGAATCTGAGAGGACATTTATCTCCATGTCAAAGTACACGAAGCAGAAAAAAATGAAATCATAGGTTCATATTCCACAAACCTAGTTTTACATTTTTCAAACTATGAATGCAGCCTTGCAATAGCATTTTGTTTTGATTTTCTACTCTACCGCGTCCGCAAACTCACCTTTTGTTCTACCTAGGACACTTTTAGTCGTCCCCCAATAAAAGTCTAGGCTAGTACCCAAAGGCACAATAAATAATGATAGTTCTACTTTGATGAAGGCACTAACACCTATTTGGATTGTGCTAGCAAAACTGCTGAGTTCTTGAGAAGACTTGACACACAGTCGCCACACAGAGGTACCTGTCCAGTGGCTGTTTGCGACCCACAATCTTCAGCTTGGGTAAGTGGAACGTCATTCAGGGTGCCATCTGGCACTTTGTAAAGTGGATGAAGATTAAGGCCAGAGAGTGACCTGTACAGCATAGAATTTTGGAAGTAAAGGCAGGTGATCTGAGCTGAAACTTTGACCTCAACTATTGTCTCAGCTGTAAAACAATGCTTGTACTTGTTGCCAACATTATGGACTGAGCATCAGCCTCTGAAAAACCTTTGATCTCACCCAGTCATCCGTCCATCTATCCATCCCTCAAATTTTTATGTTTATATAAGGTCTACCAAGCACATACAGTTTCTGCCTGGAAGGACCTTAGTCAAGTGAAGGAGAGAACCAGGTATAAAGCAGAGTGGTGAGTGCAGAGCATGTAGCAGTTGGAAAGCTGAAGCTTAAAAGATGAGTCAGAAGAGAGTCATTCCAGGTGTCAGAAATTAGAAGCAAGAATTAAGGTATAATAGCAAGAAAAAGCATGGCTGTGTTAGGGATGAGTTTTGTGTAGCCACAGTCTAGAAGGGCAAGCTAGAAGGCTGGAGAAGAAATCAGTAGCCATGAGGAGAGTTTCTCATTTGTGGCAGTCTGGGATGGTTCATTGTGTGGGCTGTCTTGGGTAGTGCAGGATTTGTAGCATCCCTGACCCCGGGTACAAGATGCTATCACCAACTCCCGGACACTGAGGTTCCAGAGATGCCCCACACAGGAAGCTCATGGTGCTTCTGGTAGAACACCACCGCAGACATGTATATGCCACATTGGAAAACTTGAACCTCATTCTGTCAGTACTGAAGGTACTGTAAAGTTTTGAACAGGAAAGCCTCAAGGTCAGATTTGCATTTTCGCTGGATCACTGGTAACCAGGTGAAGGATGGGTCTGAAGTAATAGAGAGGTCTCTGAGGCTTCTATATTAGCCTCGGCAAGCAACGATGAAGACTTGAAGGAAGGTGGTGGGTGAGAGGATGGAGATGAGAATGCAGGTCAGAGAACCACTTAGGAGGTGAACGAGGCAGGGCTTGGTTACTGACTGACCAACTGGAGGCAAGGAAGTAGTGTCATTAAGGATGACCATTGGAAAGCCTTGTAGTTGAAAGAAAAGATTGGTTTAAGTTTTAAAAAGTCTTAGCTTTTCAGGGTATGGGCAGGTAAATGAGAGGTTGTTAGAGACATCTGATCTTCCTCTCCACCCAGCGCCTTTTCTCTTTAGTGACCACATTTAAAAATGTCGGGAAGACATTAGGACACTCCTTGGGAAAAAGTCATTCTCCTCTTACCTACAAACCTCTAAATGCTTCTTCTTTTTTCCGTGCTTCTAAGGTGGTGTTCCAAAGTCCAAATTTACTAGTGTGGGCTCCACAAGTCACATCAAATCCATCATCCCTCTCCCCTCATTGCAGGGCGCTGGAGGAAGGAGTTGAGAAGCTGTAGGTAGTAGAATTAAACCCCGTGTAGAGACGCTCCATGACATCTGTCTGGATAGCCTTTTCATGATGGGGGAGGGGAGGGAAAGCAGGAGTTGGCTAGCTTTACCACCTGGGTGTTTGGCTGGCAGGATGGTCTTGATTTCTGTTTGAGGGCTTCTTGAATTCTGTGGTTGAAACACCTGTGTGCTTGCTCTATTGATTTTGGCTCATTTCTTCAATTTAACAAGATCATCCTGGAATTTTAATAGTGTCTTCCAAGGCATTAGTAATCTCTCCCAGAGCTGCATTTTCTGTGGATTGATTAGTGCCTTAGTCATAAGATCCTCAGAGCTATTAATAGGAAATATGGAGCAGTATTGGCTCCTTACCAACAGCATTCAATAGCTGCTCCCGTTTTGACACCAAACTATTAGTAATTTGTGGGTGTTCAATATATTTAACTGACTTTTTACCCATATTGTATTCTTCTCATACTGTCTAATCCATATGCATAGAAGTCCTCGGAGAATGCACTGCAGAACCATTTCTTAATGCTTTAGGAAAATCAAGTATGTACACGACACTTCTGCGAAGTTAAAAGAAGACACCTGCGGTTTGCCTTAACTGTGGTCAGTACACAGAAGGTGAGCACTGCATGGTCTCCATCTAGGTGAGGCCTGAGGAGCCGCAGTGTCTCAAGTGTTTTTAAACACAATTTAAATTTTACTATATAATGCAACTTTCCTGAGAAAATTGTTCTTCTTACACTTATTTAAATGTGGGGCTGCCATGGCAGATGGGAATTTAATAAATGCCATATGACGATGTCAGTGAAAAAGACAAGAAGAAGATTCCTGTGGGTATCACACAGGAGAACTTCAGACAAGAACTTACAGTGTCCACTCACACATGGATGGATATAGTTCTCTGTACTGGGGGTGGGTGTGGAAGCAGAAGTACCAGCAGCATCATACCCTCCCCAGTCCTGATCACTGAATGTTTCCAGTTGTACAATTAATGTACAGCCCGTCTCTGGTTTGCTTCCCCCTGCCTCTTCTACAGGGACTAGTAATTTTTAAAAAACCTCATCCTGTTGTTCCACTGCCCAGTGGCTCCCTATATCTTCAGGGATCAAGTCAAAATGGCTTAGCTTAAGCACAAAGCCCTCTCTGCCCTCTGTCCTCCTGTGCCTCCATTCTCCCCTACCTCCCACAACTCACCTCTCTGCGGTCCTGCAGTCTAGGTCTCTGCTGCTCCAAGTGTGCTCCAGGGACCAGCAGTATAAGCATCACCTGGGAGCTCCAGACCTGAATCAGCCTGCATTTTTTTTCAAAAATTCACCAAATTTTTTTTTAATCAATTTTTATTTATTTTTGCTGTGTTGGGTCTTCGTTTCTGTGCGAGGGCTTTCTCTAGTTGTGGCAAGCGGGGGCCACTCTTCATCGCGGTGCGCGGGCCTCTCACTGTCGCGGCCTCTCTTGTTGCGGAGCACAGGCTCCAGACGCGCAGGCTCAGTAGTTGTGGCTCACGGGCCTAGTTGCTCCGCGGCATGTGGGATCTTCCCAGGCCAGGGCTCGAACCCATGTCCCCTGCATTGGCAGGCAGATTCCCAACCACTGCGCCACCAGGGAAGCCCTAGCCTGCATTTTAACACGGTCCACGGGTGATCTGTGTGCACCTTAATGTTTGAGGAGCACTGCTCTCTAATTCCCGCCTGTCTGGCCATGTCCTCTCACTTCCACTATTCTGAACACTCAGTGCAGTTTGCTTTAATTTTTTACCCATGTGTCACGTGACCTTTAAAAAGTCAACACTGAAAGGCATACGTCCCTTGCATCCCTTCAATCCTACCTCCATTTCAATTCTTTAAACTCCTTGTATTACTTTTCTATTGCTGCTGTAATGATTTTTTGCCAATTTAGTGGCTTAAAACAACACACATGTATTCTCTCATAGTTCTGGAGGTCAGAAGTCAGACATGAGGATGAAGGGACTGAGGTCAGGGTGTCAGTAGGGCTGGTTCCTTCTGGAGGCTCGAGGGGAAATCAGTTCCTTGCCTCTTCCAGCGTCTCTGGGCTGCCACCATTCTTTAGCTCCTTGGCACGTGGATCACTTTAATCTTGACGTTTCATCCTCACCTCACCTTCTCTCCACATTGACCTTCTCGCCTTCCTCTCATAATGACCATTGTGATTATATATTGGTTCCACCTGGATCACACAGGCCCATATCCTGGTCTCCAGATCCTCAATTTCTGCAGAGTCCCTTTTGCCATATAAAGTATAACATCGACAACTTCCAGGGATTGGGACGCGGACATCTTTGGGGGCCACTATTCATTCTGCCACATTCCCTTAGCTGTGTCTTTTGTTATTTGGCTCTAAATATCTGTTAACGTGTATATTGCTGTCTCTTGATTAATCAATGTTAGATCTTACTCATTTCTTTCCCCCGTTCGCCCCATATAATCATTCAGTATTTCAAGGCTTTCCTTTATTATGACTCTGAAAATATTTTCTCACTGCCAAGCCAGTTATACTCTACATTTTTTTCCTTTCAGAACTTTGAAAAAATTTCATTTTATTTTTGCATTTTCTTAGTTTCCTTTGAACATCTGATGGCCTTCCTTTAGATTCTGTGACTGTTCTACAAAGTGCCTCTTGATGACAATTTCCACACAAGTTTCCACTTTGTGCCTGTCAGAGAACTTGTCAATTTCGGGTTTCTTTCCCTTCTGGAAATGTCCGTCCTCTCTTCCTCCTCCCTCCTGACTTAACCTGTGCTGGTTGTTCTTTTAAGCCTCCTACACAGCTGTGGTTCTGGGACTATCCTTTCACGGAATGATTCCCAACCTCATCTGCACATTGGAATCACTGGGTGGGGGGGCGGCTTTAAAGTTCCCTGATGCCTGGGTCAGAACCCCCTGAGCTCCTGCTGTATTGTGGCCTGGGCTTTAGGCTTTTAAAGCTCCCCAGGTAATTCTACTCTGCAGCTAAGGATGAGAATCACTGCTGTAACATCATCTGGGGAGTTGCTCTTGTTGCTTTTCTGTGTTGGGTTCCCTGATTTCTGGTTCTCTATTTTTAAAATTTATTTCTTTGTTTTGGTGGAGCATATTATTTAGTAGCTTGCCAAGAGAAGATGTATGATCAAGCCCTTGCACGTCTGAAACTGTCTTTATTCAGCCCTCACACCTAGCTTGCAATTTTCTGTTAAGTATTTCAAATTGCAAATAATTTTCCTTTAGTGTTTTGAAGGCATTGCTGTTCTAACTTTGAGTTATTTGTTCCTGAGAAACCCAAGGCCATCTGAATTTGAGTTCTTACATGAGGTCTTTTCTGTGCTTCCCCTGGAAGTAATTTAATACCTCCTTTTTTCTGTAATTTCATATTGTGCCTTAGTGGGACGGTCATTTTTATTCATTTTAAGTCTGGAAACTTATCTCTAGTTTTAGATGATTTTCTTGTGTTATTTCTTTGATTTATTTCCCTTCATTTTCTCTTTATGGGATTCTTATTATTTAAATCTTAGGCCTCCTTGATTTATCTTCTTCTTTTTTGTAAAAATTTTTTCTCCTCTGATTTACCTTTGACTACTTTTTTCCCCTTACTTCCTGGCATATTGAGCTAGAAAAAACCCCAGTCCTTTCTCTCCTGAGTGTCTCCTTTACTCCTGCCCCACTGACACACACACACAACACTTCTGAGGCCAGGTGTGTGTGGTGTTTTCCCCACCAAGCAGTCCTGCAACACCAGCTGGGTGTCCTACCATTCAACTCAGTTCTGACACTCTGCCTGGTGATAGCGTCAGATTCCACAGGGTAAGGACTCAGTCCCACGAGACTGCTCCCCACTTCAGTTGCCAGTTGCAAGTGGTAGGTCCCCAGGGTACCCACAACTTCTGTCCAACTTGGCCACAAATCACAAGTTCCCACAACCTGCACCTGGGGTTTACTTAATTTACTAGAGCCACTCACAGAACTCATACTACTATATACTTACTTATGTTTACCAGTTTATTAAGGGGTGGATACAGATGAAGAGATACATAGGGTGAGGTCAGGGAGGGTCCCGAGTGCAGGAACTTCTGTCCCTGTGGAGTTGGGGTCTGGTCACCCTCCTGGTATATGGATATGTTCACCTACCTGACAGAACCCTGAACCCCCATGCCTCTGGGACTTTTATGGAGGCTTCCTCATGCAGGCATGATCAATTATTAATTCCATTTCCAGCTCCTTTTTCCTCTCTGGAGGATGGGGGTTTGAGACTGAAAATTACAAACTTCTAATCATGGCTCAGTCTTTCTGGTGACCAGCCCCCGTGCAGGAGTCATCCAGGAGCCCACATGGAGTTGCCTCAGTAGAACAAAAGATGCTCATTATGCTTTAACCACTTAGGAAATTATGAGGATTTTAAGGAGCCCTGAGTCAGGGATGGGGTCAGAGACGAAATATTAGAACAAGAGACGCTCCTAAAGCTCTTACCATTTAGGAAATTACAAAGATTTTAGGACCTCTAAGCCAGGAACTTGGGACAGATATATGTGTATATATATATATATACACACACACACACACACACACACACACACACACACACACATATAGTCATTAGTCTCATTAATCTTTTTGTCTGGCTTCCACACTAGGCTATAAGCACTTGAGGTCTGGGGTCATGTCTGACCACAGTGCTTGTGCATAGGAGGCTGAAATATTGCTTATTGAATTAATATATTATAAGCATAGCTTGTGGGGGAGGATGACTAAAGGTGTATATTTTAGCTGAATAACAAAAAATTTATTATTAATATGTTAGATCAATATTTTATGATAGAAAAATAATGTGAATATGACATAGAAATTTCTGGGACTTAGAACTAAGAAAAATAGTGATCAAAAGTTTTTTTCCCCCTATTTTTGAACAGAAACTTCCTGTCCTGCCCAGGGATCACAGCAAGTGTTAGGACTGCAAGTAACTTTGAACTCTTTGTAGTTGAGATGCCATGTGACTTCCTAGTTTCTGTGGCCTTTTCATTGACACTTTATGTGTCTAACCGTTTTCTTTTCTGACTCAAAAACTAGGACCCATATTTTGATAAAAGAACAGCAAAGTGGTTAAAAGAAAGGTATACAAATAGGTTCCTCAATAAAGTCATCATATCTGCTTTAACTATCTTACTCCTCCTTTTAGTCCCTTGAATATAAGATGTGCCCCCGGCCCCCTTCCCACCTTTCAGATCTTGTATGGGATATTTGTGATAAAAACTAACCTTCTCTAATATAAAAAGAAGGGGTCATTGGAGAATGACTCCCCCTCCTTTATATCTTATCACAGTCCCCTTGTTTTCAGGATATGGATACAACAAAGTCCTAGGATATGTGTGCCTGTCTAACGTAGCAGGGTTTGGATATATGTGGGCTTTCTGAACACATCTGGAGCTTCACCTTCCTAATGGGCAGCACTATAGCTGATACAGTTCAGAGAGCCTCGCTCCGTTTCTGGCAAGTGCTTCTTATTATTTGATGGAATATGGGTTTTATAGTGACAGAAATGGGGGAATGAATTAAGAAGCGCTTGAGAAAAATTATGGCAAGAGAAAAGGGGGGATCAGGCTACATAAACTTTATGGATTATTAGTCCAAAGAACTAGGCCTGAAATATGTCACCTGCTGCCATGATGCTGCTGGTAGTTTTATGAGAACAATGGATTTCCTACGCATTAGCTTATCAGGCTGGCCTCTCTGCCTTACAGAGGGTGGGCTACAAATCGATGTGAGGGAGAGAAAGTGACATGAACAGATAGGATACTTGAAGTCTCATAAATTCCAGCACACATGGTCTCTGTGCCCATGGGGGGAACACTGACGTGGAGGGTCACTGGGACTGAAGGACATCTTACCGTGTGTGCTGGCTCTTCCGAGGTTCCCCCTTGAGGTCCTAATTCAGCCAGAAATGTTGGCTTCTGTGCTCCTGAACAGGCTTTGCTTCCCCTCTCAGGAAGAGAAGTGAACTTCAGGTACAGATTAGGGACGCAAAGACCTAGAGAGAAAGGCATCTCTGGGATTACATGGCATCAATCAGCAGCTGACACGCTGTTTAAAGGGATAGCATTAATGAGCAGTAGACACGTCAGTGCTTCTGTAGTCAGTGTCACCATTGCTTGCCTCTGATATTTAACAGCTAGTTGGAATATTCTTGAAAAATATATTTAACTTTCCTCTGATTCAAACCCTTCTCATTAGAAAGAATAAACTATGTCGATTATCTCTGAGGGGATATTTTTAAAGCTTAATGAAACAAACATTTAGATCATCCTTTAAAATGTGCTGGATGACTGTGCTTATACTCACCTTCTTTTTGTATATCCCAAGGGGCATCTGCAGACATATGCATAAATCACTCAGTAAGCAACTATATATGGAGAGCTTACTACATGCTTAGCATGAGGTTAATTTGTTAGAACCAGACCCGTGATAGGCAGACCAGTACATTGTTGTGATGCTTTTTTCCCATGATTTCTGTTTTTTTTTTTTGCGGTACGCGGGCCTCTCACTGCTGTGGCCTCTCCCGTTGTGGAGCACAGGCTCCGGACGCGCAGGCCCAGCGGCCACGGCTCACGGGCCCAGCCGCTCCGCGGCATGTGGGATCTTCCCGGACCGGGGCACAAACCCATGTCCCCTGCATCGGCAGGCGGACTCTCAACCACTGTGCCACCGGGGAAGCCCCTTTCCCATGATTTTTTTTCCTATACCATTACAGGCCAGAAGACAGGCTTATATGGATTCTATAAGGGAAGGAACTAAAATATTGCAAAAGATGAAGGACGAACATGGCCAGAAGGTATTCAAAGACCCAATTAGCCACTGCTAATTATTTGCTTGGGGTACTAGATAATTTTGAAGGGTTTCGGAACAGAAATTCTTACATACATGAAAATTCCGAAAAATAAAAAAAACCCACAGGTGTTAAAAATGGTGAGATGTGAATGTGTTTTAAGAGTATGGTGGTGTGGTGGCTCCTTCTGGTCAAAACTCTCGTGATACTTAGCCTCATAGGGGCTACAGTGTGTCTGCTGTAGTTGGTGCCAGCATCTCATGGAGAAGATGATAGAACACTTGGGAACTTATGATCTACAAAACATAACCAATGCCACTGCCATTTTTTAAACCAAAGATATATGATATTGCAAATAGTGTCCAGAGACTACTATAATGCATAACAAACAAAGCAGGCGTACAAAATCATGAAACTGGCTTAAATGTTCATCTAAAAATATACATAGAATGAAAAGTAAGGATACTCTACACATATATAAATATGTGAGGCATTCCAAACAAAACATAAAATTCCAAATAAAACGAGCAAGAGGAATCAGTGAAATGAATACAGAACCTCCTAAGAAAAGTACTTCAAGGGTAATCCTTATTAGAACATGAAATTTCTGGCATGTAACTAAAAACAGTGTTGTGACTTGATGGTCATACCTGCCTTTGATACGTAGGCTCAGTGGTGCCAGGGGCTCCTCAACAAGAGCTGGGAGTGATGGGGAAGATGGGAGTCAGCTCCAAGGAGCCACTTCATTTCAGGTCCTTTAAAAGAGCAAAATAAATTATTCAGCTAGTTGAAGACCATTATATTCCCCATCATTCTTATTTTCCAGCTTTTTTCTTGCTGTGTTTATGGTGATATCCTGTCATTTCTTCCAGAATATCTTTTTTTAAAAATAAATTTATTTATTTTTTTATTTATGGCTGTGTTGGGTCTTTGTTGCTGTGCGCAGGCTTTCTCTAGTTGTGGTGAGTGGGGGCTACTCTTCATTGTGGTGCGTGGGCTTCTCATTGTGGTGGCTTCTCTTGTTGTGGAGCACAGGCTTTAGGTGCGTGGGCTTCAGTAGTTGTGGCACATGGGCTCAGTAATTGTGGCTCGCGGGCTCCAGAGCACAGGCTCAGTAGTTGTGGCACACGAGCTTAGCTGCTCCATGGCATGTGGGATCTTCCCGGGCCAGGGATCGAACCCGTGTCCCCTATATTGGCAGGCGGATTCTTAACCACTGTGGCACCAGGGAAGCCCTCTTCCAGAATGTCTCTTAAATCTGTTTCTTCAATTATACAATTAACTGAATTCTAACTCCCATTCTGAGTTCCTTGATTTCGTTTAATTTGGTTTTTTTCCATTATGTCTTTGTTGCACAAGGTAACTTATTATAGCAATTGTGGGTGGAAATCATATTATGAAATATGTACTAATTGTCGTTGCTCTAATTTGACCCTTTTTTTTTTTTTGCCGTACGCGGGTTGCTGTATGCGGGCCTCTCACTGTTGTGGCCTCTCCTGTTGCGGAGCACAGGCTCCGGACGCGCAGGCTCAGCGGCCATGGCTCACGGGCCCAGCTGCTCCGCGGCATGTGGGATCTTCCCAGACCGGGGCACGATCCCATGTCCCCTGCATCGGCAGGCGGACTCTCAACCACTGCACCACCAGGGAAGCCCAATTTGACCCTTTTGAGTGCTACGCTCCTCCCAAAAGTGGCCAACTTCTTACTCTTTCATAATTTCATCCAGCATATGATATGAATGACTGTGTCGCTGAGCTGTTTTGTGCATAGTACGTAGTAATTAAATTGTTGAAAGAAATAATGTAAGTTGCCAATTTAGTTATTAAGCTACTATATAAGCAATAAGGAAACCATGAAACATTTTTATCCCTTGGTGTTTAACAATTTTTTTTTCTTCTGACAAAGGCCTCATATTGAAATCCACAATTAAAGAAGCAATGTTTTAGTAAGATTCTAGTAATTAGCATGTGGAAACTAAATCTGGTATACACTCATGTTGTATTTTCAGTAATGTCTGTTAAATCACATGAAGTGTTTCTGTGATCTTTTAACTTATTCCTAGGTCCTGAGGGACTTAGATACCGAGGGGAGTGTTGTGAAATCATTGTAGATACGATTTACTTTAAAATAACTTTTAGTGAGTTTTAAATAGTATTTTATAAAGTTTGGTGTATATATTCAAAATGTGAAAACCATTAAAAGTAGAGCATTTTATAAAGAGAATGCTCAACAGATTAGAAAATCAGATCTGGGATTTAATTTTCGGGTTGAGCAGTTACTTTAGACAGTGAAAATTAAGCTTTTTATTTCTTAATCTTGTTTTTCTTATGGAGTTAGACAAATATTGATACATACATATTTTCTGGTTATTGATTAAATTTTTTTTACATAAATTATTCCCCTTTACTTACTGAAGCTTTCAGTAAAATGAAGTGCGAGCATATAGATAATTCCATCACTAGGGACTTCAATAAGGGTAGAATATATAAGGATATTTACCTTTTTTTTGCTTCTCTCCCTTTTTGCTCAGTCTGTCATTGTTGGAAAATGTCCCCTGGAGGCATTTCCTGGCTGGCAGAGTCTGTTACTCCTTATCACTTCAATGGTTTACCTTAAGAAAACGAGAAGAATCATGTTTATGATAGGAAGATACAGAAAATAACACATTCTACAGTGAGGTATCACACCAGTTAGAATGGGCATCATCAGAAAATCTACAAACAGCAAATGCTGGAGAGGGTGTGGAGGAAAGGGAACCCTCTTGCACTGTTGGTGGGAATGTAAATTGATACAGCCACTATGGAGAACAGTACGGAGGTTCCTTAAAAAAGTAAAAACAGAATTACCATATGATCCAGCAATCCCACTACTGGGTGTATACCCAGAGAAAACAATAATTCAAAAAGACACATGCACCCCAGTGTTCACTGCAGCACTATTTACAACAGCCAGGTCATGGAAGCAACCTAAATGCCCATCAACAGATGAATGGATAAAGAAGTTGTGGTACATATATACAATGGAATATTATGCAGCCATAAAAAGGAATGAAATTAGGTCATTTGTTGAGACGTGGATGGATCTAGAGACTGTCATACAGAGTGAAGTAAGTTAGAAAGAGAAAAGTAAATATTGTATATTAACGCATATATGTGGAACCTAGAAAAATGGTACAGATGAACCGGTTTGCAGGGCAGAAATAGAGACACAGATGTAGAGAACCAACGTATGGACACCAAGTGGGGAAAGCCACGGGGGGGTGGGCATGGTGGTGTGATGGATTGTGCGATTGGGATTGACATGTATACACAGAAGTGTATAAAATTGATGACTAATAAGAAAAAGTAAATATATAAAAAGTAAATAAAAAGTATAAAAAGTAAATAAAACAAAATTCAAAAAAAAGAATCACGTTTATGGTAGGAAGATACAGAAAATAACACATTTGTATCATTGCGTCTATTCATGTTTGTTCATTCCATTCATTCAACAAGTATTTATGGAACACCTCCTGTGGAGTTGGAGAGTAGATTCTCTAGGTTAAGTTGAGGTGACAGCACATTGATCCTGCCCTGTATGTCCCTGACTTTCACATTCTTACATTACTCTGGTCTCTGGTGACAGTAGGTTCTTCCTTAAGTTTAACTTCTCAGTATTTTACATTTGATTCAATTCCCTCTTCTAGAAATTTAGTTACAATTCCTTTTCCAAACTATACCTTCAGTATATTCTTCTCCACTGACTACTACATTTTTTGTCAACAAACATGCTGACTCTTGCCATTCTAAATAAAGAAGCCAACCCACTCCTTCCTTGATTCTGCTATCCTCAGAGCTAACACCTTTTCTGCCTCTACCAAAACAAACAAACAAAAAGGACAAAGGTAATATTACTGTAATCATACCTTTATTGCCCACTTTGTCCTTAATGCTTTATGTTCTGGTTTATATTCATAAATGTTCTTACTGAAACTGCTCTCTAAAGGTAAAATCCCTTCTGAACATTCAATGTAGTGGTCTTTTTGCAATCCCTCTATCCCTGTAACTCTGACATTATTTAACACCATATAAAGCTTTCCTTTTCTGGCTTTTTTTTTTTTTTTTTTTTTTTGGTACGCGGGCCTCTCACTGCTGTGGTCTCTCCCGTTGCAGAGTACAGGCTCCGGATGCGCAAGATCAGCGGCCATGGCTCACGGGCCCAGCCGCTCCACGGCACGTGGGATCTTCCCCGACTGGGGCACGAACCTGTGTCCCCTGCATCGGCAGGCAGACACTCAACCACTGCGCCACCAGGGAAGCCCTTTTTTTTTTTTTCCACTTTATTATTCTGGTTGATCTATCTCAGAGTAATCCATCCCAGTATTCATCCATCCATCCATCCATCCATCCATCCATCCATCCTGTCAACAAACATGTATTGAGCTCCTATTATGTACTGAGCCTTCTGCAAGATGCTGGAGCTCCAATTAGAAACAGGATAGACAAGGTCCCTGCTCTCCTGAATTTTACTTTTTCATGGAGAAGATGGACAAAAGGAGACAAAAAACATTGCACTTTTATTTTATAGTGATTAATCATTTGGTAGTAATTAATGCTATACAAGAAAAAATTGTGTGTTGTGATAACTTGCGTGGTGTACAAAATATTGTCGATTGCCTAATTCTCTCCTAAAACCTTGTTTTTTTCCTTCATGTATTCATCCTATTTACCATGGCCTGTATTTCCAAGAAGTCAGAAGAAATCAGTCCAGGGATCCATTTGCAAATGGTCTAACTGATCATGGAAATTCTAGTCTCCTTAACTATGATTGGTTCAGCCATTGATATGGGAAGTAGTTCCAACCAATGAGACTTATGAGAAGCCTACCTTTTAGTACAGATTTTTATTAATATGTAATATACTACTCTTCCCATTTAGTGATTTTTAGCTTTATGTTTTTGGTCTTTTAATTTTGTATGATTCTAATGTATTTTTCTGCCATCCTTCTTGTTAGAATTTATGTGGCAATTTCTTTTTCCATCACTTAACCCCTGTGTGCCACTTGGCTTAAATTAGATTTCTAGTGACAAAAATGGCTGATTTTCATTTTACCCAATTTCGTAGTCTCTTTTAATATATTCTCATTTATTGTGATTGCTAGTGTATTTGCACATATTCTTGCTACATAATTTACTTTTTTCCCCTAATATCTTTATCGGAGTATAATTACTTTACAGTGTTTCTGCTGTATAACAAAGTGAATCAGCTGTATGCATACGTATATCCCCATATCCCCTCCCTCTTGCGTCTCCCTCCCACCCTCCTTCTCCCACCTCTCTAGGTGGTCGCAAAGCACTGAGCTGATCTCCCTGTGCTATGCAGCTGCTTCCCACTAGCTATTTTACATTTGGTAGTGTACATATGTCCATGCCACTCTTTCACTTCGTCTCAGCTTACCCTTCCCCCTCCCTGTGTCCTCAAGTCCATTCGCTACGTCTGTGTCTTTATTCCTGCCCTGCCCCTAGGTTCATCGGAACCATTTTTTTTTTTTAGATTCCATATATATGTGTTAGCATACGGTATTTGTTTTTCTCTTTCTGACTTACTTCACTCTGTATGACAGACTCTATGACTTCTTTATATGGCTGAGTAATATTCCATTATATATATGTGTGCCACACTTCTTTATCCATTCATTTTTCGATGGACTCTTAGGTTGCTTCCATGTCCTGGCTATTGTAAATAGTGATGCAGTGAACATTGTGGTACATGACTGTTTTTGAATTATGGTTTTCTCAGTGTATATGCCCAGTAGTGGGACTGCTGGGTCATATGGTAGTTCTATTTTTAGTTTATTAAGAAACCTCCATAATTTTCTCCATAGTGGCAGTATCAGTTTCCATGAAAGGTGCAAGAGAGGTTCCCTTTCTTCCACAGCCTCTCCAGCATTTATAGTTTGTAGATTTTTTGATGATGGCCATTCTCACCGGTGTGAGGTGATACCTCATTGTAGTTTTGATTTGCATTTCTCTAATGATTAGTGATGTTGAGCATCTTTTCATGAGTGAGTTGGCAATCTGTATATCTTCTGTGGAGAAATGTCTGTTTAGGTCTTCTGCCCATTTTTGGATTGGGTTGTTTGTTTTTTTGATACTGAGCTGCATGAGCTGTTTGTATATTTTGGAGATTCTTTGTCAGTTGCTTCGTTTGCAAATATTTTCTCCCATTCTGGGGATTGTCTTTTTGTCTTTTTTATGGTTTCCTTTGCTGTGCAAAAGCTTTGAAGTTTCATTAGGTCCCATTTGTTTTTTTTGTTTTTATTTCTATTTCTCTAGGAGGTGGGTCAAAAAGGATCTTGCTGTGATTTATGTCATAGAGTGTTTTGCCTATGTTTTCCTCTAAGAGTTTTATAGTGCCTGGCCTTACATTTAGGTCTTTAATCCATTTTGAGTTTATTTTTGTGTATGGTGTTAGGTGGTGTTCTAATTTCATTCTTTTACATGTAGCTGTCCAGTTTTCCCAGCCACTTATTGAAGAGGCTGTCTTTTCTCTATTGTATACTCTTGCCTCCTTTGTCAAATATAAGGTGACCATATGTTCGTGGGTTTATCTCTGGGCTTTCTATCCTGTTCCATTGATCTATATTTCTGTTTTTGTGCTAGTACCATACTGTCTTGATTACTGTAGCTTTGTAGTATAGTCTGAGGTCTGGGAGCCTGATTCCTCCAGCTCCACTTTTCTTTCTCAAGATTGCTTTGGCTATTCGGGGTCTTCTGTTTTTCCATGCAAATTTGAAGTTTTTTGTTCTAATTCTGTGAAAAATGCCATTGGTCGTTTGATAGGGATTGCTTTGAATTTGTAGATTGTTTTGGGTAGTATAGTCATTTTCACAATGTTGATTCTTCCAGTTCAAGACATAGTATATCTCTCCATCTGTTTGTGTCATCTTTAATTTCTTTCATCAGTGTCTTATAGTTTTCTGCATACAAGTCTTTTGTCTTCTTAGGTAGATTTATTCCTAGGTATTTTATTCTTTTTGTTGTAATGGTAAATGGGAGTGTTTCCTTAATGTCTGTTTCAGATTTTTCATCATTAGTGTATAGGAATGCAAGAGATTTCTGTGCATTAATTTTGTATCCTGCTACTTTACCAAATTCATTGATTAGCTCTGGTAGTTTTCTGGTAGCATCTTTAGGATTCTCTATGTAAAGTATCATGTCATCTGCAAATAGTGACAGTTTTACTTC
The DNA here is from genome assembly GCF_003031525.2 of Neophocaena asiaeorientalis asiaeorientalis. NCBI lineage: Eukaryota > Metazoa > Chordata > Mammalia > Artiodactyla > Phocoenidae > Neophocaena > Neophocaena asiaeorientalis. The sequence goes on along the minus strand of NW_020174268.1, from coordinate 854,823 downwards.
TTCTTTTCTGATCTGGATTCCTTTTATTTCTTCTCTTCTCTGATTGCCGTGGCAAAAACTTCCAAAACGATGTTGAATAACAGTGGTGAGAGTGGGAAACCTTGTCTTGTTCCTCATCTTAGAGGAAATGGTTTCAGTTTTTCACCATTGAGAATGATGTTGGCTGTGGGTTTGTCATATATGGCTTTAATTATGTTGAGGTAAGTCCCCTCTATTTCTACTTTCTGGAGGGTTTTTATCATAAATGGGTGTTGAATTTTGTCACAACCTTTCTCTGCATCTATTGAGATGATCATATGGTTTTTCTCCTTCAATTTGTTAATATGGTGTGTCACATCAATTGATTTGCGTATATTGAAGAATCCTGGCATTCCTGGGATAAACCCCACTTGATCATAGTGTATGATCCTTTTAATGTGCTGTTGGATTCTGTTTGCTAGTATTTTGTTGAGGAATGTTACATCTATGTTCATCAGTGATATTGGCTTGTAGTTTTCTTTGTTTGTAACATCTTTGTCTGGTTTTTAATTTTGTTTATCTTCTCAAAGAACCAGCTTTTAGTATTATTGATCTTTGCTACCATTTCCTTCATTTCATTTTCATTTATTTCTGATCGGATCTTTATGATTTCTTTCCTTCTGCTAACTTTGGGTTTTTTTTTTTTGTTCTTTCTCTAATTGCTTTCGGTGTAAGGTTAGGTTGTTTGAGATGTTTCTTGTTTCTTTAGGTAGGATTGCATCGCTATAAGCTTCCCTCTTAGAACTGCTTTTACTGCATCCCATAGGGTTTGGGTCGTCGTGTTTTCATTGTCATTTGTTTCTAGGTATTTTTTATTTCTTCTTTGATTTCTTCAGTGATCTCTTGGTTATTTAGTAGCGTATTGCTTGGCCTCCATGTGTTTGTACTTTTTACAATTTTTTTCCTGTAATTGATATCTAGTCTCATAGAGTTGTGGTCAGAAAAGTTACTTGACACGATTTCAATTTTCTTAAATTTAACAAGGCTTGATTTGTGACCCAAGATATGGTCTATCCTGGAGAACGTTCCATGAGCACTTGAGAAGAAAGTGTATTCTGTTGTTTTTGGATGGAATGTCCTATAAATATCAATTAAGTGCATCTTGTTTAATGTGTCATTTGAAGCTTGTGTTTCCTGTGTTTTTTTCATTTTGGATGATATGTCCATTGGCGAAAGTTGGGTGTTAAAGTCCCTTACTACGCTTGTGTTACTATCGATTTCCCCTTCTATGGCTGTTAGCATCTGCCTTATGTATTGAGGTGGTCCCGTGTTGGGTACATAAATATTTACAATTTTTCTATCTTCTTCTTGGATTGATCTGTTGTTCATTATGTAATGTCCCTGTTTGTCTCTTGTAATAGTCTTTATTTTAAAGTCTATTTTGTCTGATATGAGAATTGCTACTCAAGCTTTTTTTTTTTTTTTTTTGCGGTACGCGGGCCTCTCACTGTTGTGGCCTCTCCCGTTGTGAAGCACAGGCTCCAGATGTGCAGGCTCAGCGGCCATGGCTCACGGGCCCAGCCGCTCCGCGGCATGTGGGATCTTCCAGGACTGGGGCATGAACCCGTGTCCCCTGCATTGGCAGGCAGACTCTCAACCACTGTGCCACCAGGGAAGCCCCCAGCTTTCTTTTGATTTCCATTTGTATGGAATATCTTTTTCCATCCCCTCACTTTCAGTCTGTATGTGTCCCTAGGTCTGAAGTGGGTAGACAGCATATGTATGGGTCTTGTTTATGTATCCATTCAGCCAGTCTATGTCTTTTGGTTGGTGCTTTTAATCCATTTACATTTAAGGTCATTATCCATATGTATGTTCCTATTACCATTTTCTTAATTGCTTCGGGTTTGTTTTTGTAGGTCTTTTCCTTCTCTTGTGTTTCTTGCCTAGAGAAGTTCCTTTAGCATTTGTTGTAAAGCTGGTTTGGTGGTGCTGAATTCTCTTAGCTTTTGCTTGTCTGTAAAGGTTTTAATATCTCTGTATAATCTGAATGAGATCCTTTCTGTGTAAGGTAATCTTGGTTGTTGGTTCTTCCCTTTCATCACTTTAAATATGTCCTGCCACTCCCTTCTGGCTTGCAGAGTTTCTGCTGAAAGTTCAGCTGTTAACCTTATGGGGATTCCCGTGTATGTTATTTGTTGCTTTTCCCTTGCTGCTTTTAACATTTTTTCTTTGTATTTAATTTTTGATAGTTTGATTAATATGTGTCTCAGTGTGTGTCTCTTTGGGTTTATCCTTATGGAAGTCTCTGCGCGTCTTGGAATTGACTATTTACTTTTCCACGTTGGGGAAGTTTTTGACTATAACTCTTCAAATATATTCTCAGACCCTTTCTTTTTGTCTTCGTCTTCTGGGACCCCTATAATTTGAATGTTGGTGTGTTTAATGTTGTCCCAGAGGTCTCTGAGACTGTCCTCAATTCTTCTCATTCTTTTTTGTTTTTTTTAATTCTGCTGGAATTTATTTCCACCCTTTTATCTTCCAGGTCAATTATCCATTCTTCTGCCTCAGTTATTCTGTTATTGATTCCTTCTAGGGTATTTTTAATTTCAGTTATTGTGTTGTTCATCACTGTTTGTTTGCTTTTTAGTTCTTCTAGATCCTCATTAAATGTTTCTTATATTTTCTCCATTATGTTTCTGAGATTTGGATCATCTTTACTATCATTACTCTGAATTCTTTTTCAGGTAGCTTGCCTATTCGTCTTCATTTATTTGGTCTTGTAGGTTTTTACCTTACTTCTTCTTCTGTAATGTATCATTTTGTCATTTCATTTTTTTTTTTCTTTTGATCGGTGATGCGGTATGCCTGTCTTTCTGGTTGTTTGGCCTGAGACGTCCAGCATTGGAGTTTGCAGGCAGTTGGATAGAGCTGGGTCTTGGTGCTGAGATGAGGACCTCCGGGAAGCCTCACTCTGGTGGATATTCCATGATTTCTGAGGTTCTCTGTTAGTCCAGCAATTTGGACTTGGAGCTCCCACCACAGGATCTTGGGCCCGACCTTAGGCCTGGGAACCAAGATCCTGCAAGCTTCATGGCATGGTAAAAATAATAATAATAATAAGGAAGTAAGAAAGAAAAAAGGAGCAGTACAATATCAAAGAATTAAAATACAAAATAAAATTAGAAAGATAAAAAATATATTAGGAAAAATAAAACTATAATTGAAACAACTGCAACAAGGTAAAATAAAACCACAACAGAAAAAAGAAAAAAAAAAACAGGGGAGGAAAAACACGCCAAAAGGAGAGCACAATAACAAAGTATAAAGAATTAAATAAAATTAGAGAAGTAAAAGATTTATTAGGAAAAATAAAAATATAAAAGAATCAACAACAATGAATCAACAAGGTAAAACAGAACCCCAATGTAAAAGAGGGAATAAAAAAAAAAGAAGCCTTGGCTATTGGTGTGGAGTTTAGCAGGGGTGGAACTTAGGCAGGGGTGCTGTTTAGGGTGGGGTGGGACCTAGGTAGGTGGGGTGCGACATTTTAGCGGGGGGCAGGGCCTAGTCGGGGTGATGTTGAAGCATGGGGTAGGGCCTCTGCTTAGGACCTCCACGTAAGGGGAAAGGCCAGATGTCGAAAGGAGGGCCTCTGGAGTGTGGAGTTCCGGAGTTTGGAGGTAGGGCACTGAGTGAGGTTGTATGGGTGGGGTTTAGCCCCAGCGCATTTGAGGGGGTCTCAGAGGGGGTCTCCAATTGTAGAGGTGGAGCCCTGGGTGGGGGTGTAGGGGTGGGGCTTGGGCTGTGTGGGGCAGGAGGGAGGCTCTGAGCGCAGAGGATTAGGCCTGGGAGCCCAACAGTCTTCCCGGTGACTAATGGATAGGGAAAGCACTGCCCCCATTCCCTTCTGTTCCTTCACGCCCCTCCCCTACCATGTCCCCCAGGGTCTCCCCCGTCACTGCTTGGATCCCTAACCATGGGTGGGTCCCCCTGGGTGCAGGAACTCCTCCTCTCCCCCCAACCACCCCTCAAGGGTGTTGGTCCTGGAGGTCCGGCCTTTACTTTTGCTCCCCCTTCCTTCCCTCCCACTCCCTCAGGATCCATGCAGCTGGAGGAGGCATAGGTGGGCAGGAACCTCAGCAGGTTCCTGGGGGCCCAAATGGGCAGTGGAAACCTGGCCACACTCCCTTTTGATCCTCTGCCCTCCCAATTTTCCCCTTAAGGCGTGGGATGCCTTTCCCTCCCCCAGCTGCCCCTCAGGGCCACCAGTCCCATCCCACCTCCACTTCTCCTCCCCCTTCACTCCCCCCATGCCCCACATCCTACCCGGTTGCTGGGGGTTCCTCCCGTCCCCTTAGATGTCCGTGGTCCCCCACTGGTGCCTGGTAGGTGCCCTAGTTGTGAGGAGATGCGAATACTGCATCCTCGTAGTACGCCATCTTGACTCTGCCCCTCCTACATACTTTACTTTTTAACTACATTTTCTTTCATGCTTTCTGTTTTTTATTTTCTTGACTCTGAATTTTCTGTTCCATTTATTTATTTTTCCTCTTTTCTCTCCTCTCCTTTACTCCCCATCATAAGAAATTTCACAGTGTTTTTGTTTTAAATTTTGTATGACCTTTGGTTGGCCTATTTAAGCTCAAAATATAAATCTCACTCCAGTTCAGGGAAATTTCTATTTTCCTTTCACATTTCTTCCCCTGTATTGTCTCTTCTGTCCATTTCTGGGTTATGTATCAACTGGCTTTCGGAAATTCTATATCTGTTCTCTATCTCTCTTAGTTGTTTTTCTTATACTTCCTGTCTCTTTGGCCTTTTCCGTTGCATTCTGAAAGAAACCTTGAGCTAGATCATCCTGTTCACTGCGTTACTTCATGAGTGTCCATTCTGCTTCCTTGGCACGTGCATCAAATCTGTTTATTTACCAAGGTTGCTGACTTACTTTTTCATAGCCACGTTCTGTTTTATAAGTGCAGTAGTCTTTCTGATCTCTTCATTGATGGTAATTATACAACCATTAAAATTTTCTACTTACTATTTTAGCAGTACTTTTTTTCCTTTCCATTTTAAGTTTTATCTCGTGTAGTTTTCTTTCTCGAATGTTTGGTGATTCTTGGTTATCTCCTCATGTTTCTTTGGGCACATGGCCAAGTGAGATATACAGGAGCCTGTCTTCTGTGTGTGGCAGCCTCTTGTTCTCCTAAAGTCAGTAGGTACTGGGACATTGTCCTGTTTCTCTGAGCTCAGACACCCTTCCTCCATTCACTGTTACCCAAGGGGCCGTGTCAGTGCTTGCTGCTATGTACACAAGCATGGGAGGGGAAGAGCCCACTGCCAAGCTCATCTCAGTGTAGTTCTCCAACTGGTCATCTTCATGAATGCCTCCCAGATCTCCTTCAGAAACACAGCTAACTCAGCCCCAGTTTATCCTGCATGCTTGTTTCTCCATACAGTTTATTTTGTCTCCTTTCTACCTTCTAGGAATTCAAAAATTTTTTTCTGATAGGCTGAGTGCACTTACTGATTTTGCATGGTTATTGATTTTATATAGTCATTTGGAAAGTAAAAACAAACCAAAAAATGAGAACATACTTAAATTATTCAATGACAGAGAAAATTATCATAGAATACACTAGAAATCGTGGTGAGAGCACTTTATGGGGAATGCATTCAAAGCTGTACCCTGAGATGCTCTACTCAGAGAAAGAAAAATCATAACTTTAAATCCAATCAGTACTCAAAACAGAAATGAATTAAATATCCAGCCTAAGAATTTAGAACAAGAACAATAAACTATACTGAAGGAAGTAATTAAGAACAGAGATTAATAACAAAACTTCAAGAAACAGCTGTTATAAAAATCCAACAGCTTGTTCTTTGATAAGGTCAACAAAATGAACAGATCTCTGGTAAGTCTAATGAAGAAAAGATTACACAACTGCATTTCTACTGTTTCTACACAACAGTAGAAATGAGTGGCTAGAACCACAGTTTTAGAAAAGATTAAGTTTATATTACTATATAATACTATGCTAATGAATATGTGGATTAAGTGAATAGTTTTATGAGAAAATGTAAAACTCTAAAATGATTCAAAGAATTAAAATAAAGACAAATGAAGATGTGAGTGATTTCTAAAATTTTCTGAGAATTATTTCTCCCTAACAAGCTAAACTTGGATAATTTTCCAGGCAAGTTCATCAGAATTTTCAAGAAACAGATGGTTTTTCTATGTTCTATGAATTGTTTCAGAGAAAGGAAAAAGATTAAATAATTTAGAATTAATATTATTTAACTCTCATCCCCATGATGTCACAACCTGGTAAAGGGAGAAGACACACAAACACACACATACACACCCAGAGATTTATAGATATTAACATCTGAAAGAAAATTCTAACCTAATGGGATTTTTTTTTTCTCTTAAATAATTTACCAAGACATAGTAAGGTTTTTTCTTGGAGTGCAAAGATGACTAGCTATATATTATAACTTTTTATATTATATCACTGCAGATATGATAGGTCGTGAGAGAAAAAGAATTTGACTACCTCTGTAGTTGTAAAAAAGGGGCATTGGTAAGTTAAAATCTATCAATTAAAAAATCATAGTGAGCTAGAAATAAAATTTTTTCTCTTAAGATACATATAGTCTTCCAAAGCAATAACCAACATTAACGTCAGTGGTAAAATATTAGAACAGTGAACAACATAAGGGTATTTGCAACCGCTACCACTAACCAGTGTTGTTCTGCAAATTCTAATCTAGTGCTTCTCGATGTTATTTGATGAAAAACTCTTTTTAGTGAAGGGGAAAAAACCTTCAGTTTTGCATGGAACAAGGTTTGGGACTTGTTTTAGTCAACTTGATAAGACAAAAATAAAAAAAGGAGTTTGTCTAATTATTGGAAATAAATAATTTATAGATGACAGCAATCTGCCCGTACAACTCAAGAGAATCAACTGAAAAATACTTAGAACAAATGGAGTTAGAGTTGATTATAAAACATTTATATAAGAATCAACAACTTCCTCAAATATTAGCAAAAAATTAATTAGAAAATAGGGGATAAAAAGATCTCATCAAAAAGCAACTATGGGGACTTCCCTGGTGTCACAGAGGTTAAGAATCCACCTGCCAATGCAGGGGACACAGCTTCGAGCCCTGGTTCGGGAAGATCCCACATGCCACGGAGCAACTAAGCCCGTGCGCCACAACTACTGAGCCCGTGCACCACATCTGCTGAAGCCCGCGTGCTTAGAGCCTGTGCTCCGCAACAAGGGAAACCACTGCAATGAGAAACCCACGCGCCACAACTAGGGAAAGCCCGTACACAGCAATGAAGACCCAATGCAGCCAAAAGTAAAATAAACAAATAAATAAAATTAAATAAAAAAAGATTTAAAAAGCAACAATGTAAAAAATTG
>NW_020174268.1:821452-846593 GCF_003031525.2 Neophocaena asiaeorientalis asiaeorientalis | reverse complement strand
CTCTGATCTATTAAAGTAAATTTGAATAAAGTAGAGATGGCTGATACCCCTTAGTGGTAAAATCAATACTGTAATAACTACAGTTCTATCCAAATTAATTAGTGAGTTAAATGGAATTCCAATAAATATCTCAATGGAATTTGATGTAGGTTGAAAAACTATGTCTACACTTCAACTGGGAGAATAAGCACAAAATTAAACAAGAAGTTTATAAAAATACGGATAGTAATTTGTATGTTTGCTGGGGCAAGGAGGGCTTACACTATTAGCTATTAAAAAACATTACAGACTCCCTTGTACCGCTGCTGGTAAAAGGGGAACTGAAGGGCTATCTGATGATACCAAACTCTAAAGAGTTTCCTAAATATAAAAGTATTAGATCTAAAAGGTATACATCTATTCTGAGGAAATAATCAGAGATGCACACAAGTTGTTTATGTAAGAGTGTTTATTTTAAAAATCATCTTAATGGAAAATTTGAAACAATTTGTTCAGCAGTAGAGGATTTGAAGATTTTGAAGTTTGGAATACAATGCATCAATTACTACTGTGTTTTAATGACGTAGGAATATGCTCACCTACGTGAAACTGAAAAAAGGCAAGATTATAAAATAGAGTCTGGGTGAGTTTAGAAGCCTACGTCTTCTTCTTATGGTACTTTGTGTGTGGATTACTTCGTGTCTCTAAACCTTATCTGTTATGGATGATAGTGATGTTATTTACCTCATGACATTGTTTCAAAGATTACGTGAGAGAGAGCACGTGGAGAGTTTATCCTGTTGCCTGGCATGTGGAAGCCTGTAAGTGTGACTCGAGGTGTCGATAAGCAGTTATAATTTCTGTATGTATGTAAATCAAGAAATGAAGGAAATATACTGACATGTTAAAGGAGCTTATCTCTGGGTGGAGGGTTTTAATGAGTGATTATTATGTTTTCCTTCATAGTTTTTGTATTTTCTACATTTTTGACAATGTATAAGTAAATTTTATAAGAAAAAAATTTTTTTAAGTTAGAAAGAAATTTAGTTTCTTAAAAAATTTCTTAAGTTAGAAGAAATTTAATAGGAAGTATTTATGGGTGGGAGATAGAGAGCTGTGTGATTCAATGACTATTGTAGCTGAAAGTCTACAATAGTAGACTTTTCAGAAAGCTGAAAGTTTCTTTATATTAAAATGATAGAATTAACAATAACTAGTAAGAAAGGAGTACACATTATTAATGCTATTTTTTCACTCTCCTACTTTACCCATGAGTATTTACTTCCTGGGATTTGGTTGGTCTCCTCTTGATATTTTGAGGTCATTTCCACTTTTTCCCATAGCCAAGGACATCTTTGTTCTTCTGGGCAAAGTTACTACTGTGGGGAACCACAGAACCAAGACTCCTCTAAGCTGTCCCCGGCCCCAAACTCTTCTCCTGTTTTAAAAATCATTCAAAGTAGGGGTTCTTGAACTTCATGGCATTAACTCTCCTGCTTCTACTATGCTTTTCCTCTTGTTGAGTTGAGAGAACACTCTCTCCTGGGAGAAGTATGTCCTGTCCGTGTGATGGCACTTTCATGTTTACATAAAGCAGTCAAGCTGAACCATGTCAGAACACGTCCCACCGGAATTCAAACATGATTTTAAAATGACCCTATCCTAGTCTCCAGTTACTACAGCCTTGCTTTGGAACATGCCTTTAAACTCATCAGCTTTCTCAAGCATCCAGCCTTGAACACACTTGTTTGTTGTATAGTTGAGCCTTTGGTAAACTGCAACACAGAGAAGTGATTTCTATAACCTCTAGCAGGAGATGGTGACCCTTTTCCTTCTTGCTGTTAGCTTGGGCCCCCAGCACTGATCCCTGGCAGCCCTTCCTCCAGTGAGAGCAATCCTGGCAGGGTGGGCACAGAAATTGGCACCGTTTGCAGTGTTGTCCTCATTGACCAGTGTTTGCAGGAGGTTCTGCTCTTGGCATCTCCAAGATGATATTTTGTTTTTCCTAGTACTTAAGTACCTTCTCTGTATGGAGCTCTGTCTGAATGCAGGGAGATGAGCAGAGCAGTGAGAAGACACACACTCTTTCCCCTGGGAGCCTTCATGGATGCACTTAAAACGTCGAACATTCAGGAACATTTATTCCTTGTCTCTCATTTGCATCCCTTCCTTCGTATTCCTGTGTCATGTTGCTTGAACTTGTATTCAGTAATGCATCTTTTTGTTTTGTATCACAGTTGTTTCTGGGTCTGTCTCTCTCATTATACTGTGATTTCCTTCAGGTTGGAGCTGGGTCTTCCTTGCTTCTGTACCTTCAGCCTGAATCCAGGTGTCTGGAAAACGGTTGGTGCTTCACAAATTTGTGTTGAGTGAGATAAGATTTGACAGTGTCTCAGATGCTGTGCGTCATGTCCCTCTGGCTTAGAGTGTTTTGATTTTCTTAATGTCCAAAGCTCAGTCCTTGGAACAGGAATGACTTATTTTGTATCTATCCAACGGGGTATTGCACTTATGTGTGAGAGCTGCATCAATGAACCAGGAATACGCTTATAAAGCATGCAGATGCAGCTGCAGTGGCTGTCAGTTCAGCAGAACAAATTAATTAGTTGAAATAATCCTTTGCGGCACCAAAGGAAAACCAGCCTCTCCCTAGTAAATATGGTTTGCTGCTTATAGAATAATCATCCTGAGTGCAGTGGAGCTAGAGCCCCCCCCTTCTGCCACCTGGAGCAGGGGTCTTGCATGATGATGGCTCATTGGTTCCCTTACCCTTCCCTCCTGCTCTGTTTTCTCCTCTCCCCTGTCCTTGCCTTCTCTTCCAGTCCTCTTTACTTCTTCCCTGACAGTCCTTGGCTTCATGATGTAGTATTTTGCTCTTTTACATTTTTACATATTAAAAACTGTATATCCGCTGGGATTTTTAAATAAAGTAAAGCATAAAGAAACAGAAATGGTCTCCCACACAGATAAACCTTCTTGATGGTTTGAGGACGTAATATATTCGCATGGTTCAAAAATTTTTTAAAAAAACCACTACTTATGATATTAAAGTTTCCTTCCTCTGCCTATCTACTCGCTATGCTTTTATCTCCAGTGATAGTTATAGTTAGCATCTTAGTATGTGGTTTACCATAAAAATGTCTAAAATATGATGTACACCAGCATATGAGTTAAAATGGATGTATGTGTATCTTTTCTGTTTACATGGAAGAGTCCCCCACAAAACTGCTCTAAATTGACTTTTATTATTTAATGTGTCTTAGAGATCTTGCCATAGGCACCCCCCTCAGTCTATCTAATTCTCTGTAACTGCTGCATAGTACTCTGTTGTGTGGACGGTCTGCCTTCCTGGGCCAGGTCCTTGTTAATGTGCATTAAGACTTTCTCCTGAACTTTTACTGTTTCAATAATACAAGTATGCCTCTCCTTTTTTTTTTTTTTTTGCCTCTCCTTTTATACATATCTTTGAACACTTCTGGAAAGGATATGTACATTTTACATATCAATGTTTATTGCTCTCCAAAAACTAGTTTTTATTAACTTCGACACTCCACCAGAGTGCTGGGATGTACCTGATTCTCTATCAAACTTTTCTAGTTTCTCTCACTGTGATAGAAGAAAAATTTTATCTCATTGTTTTGATTTATATTTCTTTGACTTTGTGTGAAGATGATGACTATTTTTAATTTACAGGCAGTCTGTAGTTTACCTGCCAACTTCCTCCTCCTATCCTTGGCCTTTTTCTGTTTGGTGGTTGTGTTTTCCTTGTTGGTTTATATAAGGTCTTTAGCTACCTCCTCAGGCCTTCCCTGAGACTCCATCTAAAATAGGAACTGAGCCACTGAGCCTCACGACAGTGTGTTTAATCCTCTGCATAGGATTACGGGCGGGTATTTTTCTCACTTATTCTTGGGCTTCCTTTTTTCCAGAATATAAACTCTTAAGGAGCAAGGATCTCATCTGTCTTGTTCATTATCATTTCTCCGTCATGTAGATCCAAGCCTGCCTCGTAATAAGCACTCAGATATTGTTGAATGACTGAATAAAAGAATAATTGAATTAGCCTATGTATGTCATAAACATTTTTTTAAGTTTTTTTTTTCCCCAATTGAAGCTTTGAATTTTCATACAGCCAAATTTATTAATCCTTTTCCTTTATGATTTCTGGACCTTCCTCATTCCAAGTTTATAAATAAACTTACCCATGCCTACTTTGGAAACTTCTGTGGTTCCATCTTTTAGATTCAAATCCTAGGGCTCTATAAAATTTATTTTGATATAAAAATAAAGGATCTTGTCCTAATTTTCTCACAGTAGTTGGCTAGTCCATCATCATTCATTGAACTATCTCTCCTGCAAGGGTTTAGCACAACAACTTATGGTAAACTGTGTTTCCATGTAGTAAGTCTTTACCTGGACTCAATCAGATTGTTTTAATTACTGTAGTTTCATGATATGTTTTAATATTTGGGGAAGCTGGTTTTCCCTCATTTCTTTTTTATTTTTTTTCGGTACGCAGGCCTCTCACTGTTGTGGCCTCTCCCGTTGCGGAGCACAGGCTCCGGACGCACAGGCTCAGCGGCCATGGCTCCCGGGCCCAGCCGCTCCACGGCATGTGGGATCTTCCCGGACCCGGGCATGAACCCGTGTCCCCTGCATCGGCAGGCGGACTCTCAACCACTGCGCCACCAGGGAAGCCCACGAAATGTTTTTTAAAAAGGCACAATAAGCCAGTATGTAGAACAAAAGAACAGGCCAGGAGGCTGGAGCAAAAAAAAAAACAAACAAACCAGGATATCAGCACAATTTCAAGCTGGAAAGTAGAGCAGGAAAAGGCAGAACTCATTTTCAAGAAGTGGTAACACTGAAGTTGAAGCAGTCCCGATACGAGTGTGGAATTGGAGGCAGCTGGTATCACTGAGGGCTAGGGTTGAAAGAAGGATGACTTGGAAATCTAACTCAGGAATGGTAAGATCCCTAGGACCCTTCCCCCACCTCACTGAAAGTTTAAAAAAAAAAAGTTGTAAGGATGAGGGATGAGGATGGTTGTGTACCAGGAAGGGAAGTTGGAATTGGGATGGATGTAGTAATAGAGATATAAATCTTCTCCATGGTAGGAAGCCAAAAAAGAATACTATTTTTTTTAAATTAAGAAATAGAATATTCATGCTTTGAAGGAGATAAATGACGGATGAAACCACACACAAAAATTGAACATGATTGTGTGGGTGAGGGAGAGGACTGGAGCTTCTTTTATTTTAATATAAGCCTAGTATAAGTAGTACTGTTGCTTGGTAGACTTTTAAACTATGTTCATATGGCGACAAAAATTAAAATGAAAGACTTTATGCCATTGTAGAGAATGAGTCTCTAGCACAAGGCTTGGCATCTAGGTATTTAATAAGTACTTGTGAAGTGGCTAAATGAATATTATTCAGTTATTTAGAAAAGTCTCCAATTTTACCCTTGTCATTGGTGCTTGGTAGAAATTAGAATTAAATAATGTGCTTTAGGGATTAATGAGTAGCATATTTGGATTATCATAGTATAAGAAACCAGTCTTTTTATTCTGGAGACTATAGAATATTGGAAGGCCTTTGAATATAGTTAAAAGAATAAAATGTCAATCTGAACTTTGAATTTATTTTATACTTTTCATCATGGAAGTTTGGGGGTTAAAAAGTACATGTGTTCATATGTGTTTATCAAGAGGTGACAATATTTTGTCTCTCAGAAAACCTCTTTGACTTAGGCACTAACTTATGACATGGGCCTGATAACTTCCCTCTGCTTTTTTCTGTCTTTGACATGAGGTTATAACTTGGTCTGCCTCAAGAGGTACGCAGTTGAGTGTTGAGATTCTCTGGCACCTAGTTCTTTGGTTTAATACTGTAAACACAGTAACTGAGTGTGGAAGTTGTTGCCTCTTCCAAGAATATAATCAGAATGTCAGAAACTAGAGATTTAGTTTTAGTAACATGATCTCCTATTTGAAGCAAAGTATCCTCTTCAGGGAGTCCAAAGTTCTGCTAGTATATGAAGTAACCAGTCAATGATAGGTGAGTATTATTCTGCAGAATGGAAAGTGTTTTTGGAATTGCTCTACAGAATCAAGTCCAATATATATTTGTAAGTAGCCATGAATTTGTTGGGAAAAAGAAGCTTTTTTTAGAGAAATTACCAAGAAATAGTATTGTGTAACATTCGTTAAGGAACTGATTTGTTTTGTTTTTCTTTGTAAGACACAGGCGAGTTTGGCTCACATTGTGTTTTCCTCTGTGTTACGTTGTACTGAATGGTCTAATATCTTGAACATGCAGATTGGCTTTTTAATCTCACAATTTTACACTCACAGAGTTGTTAGTTGACTAAGGCACAATTATTTTTGCTACCTGGTTATGTAAGAAAATAATTTCACATGGAAATGGTACTCAAGTAAAAGTTTCAAAAATGAAATATTGTATCAGCTAAGGTCAAATACTTAATTGATTTGGGTGTCTTCTGTACAACCATGTTAATTGAAAACCACATTTTAAAATTTCATTGTTCCTAGAGTGAATTACCAGAATTTAAACGAGAGCAAGAGGAGGAAGAAAGAGCCAAAATCCACCAGGCTGAACACAGGAGGTATTAATGGCAAAAAAATGAGCATCCTTGGTTAAGACACTACCTATAAAGTTTTTTCAATGTTTTGGGGAAACACTAAAGTAATATTGAATACAGTTTTGGAATGTATATTACCTTTTAATCTTTATATTATTGGGGTGTGGTATGTGTGAGGATGCCAGCTGCTATGCGTGCACACACACATACACGTACAATATCCAATTCTTCTGAACTGGTGGCATAAATTGACACTAGAAAGTGAAATCGGCTCTCAAGCTATATGTTTATTTAGGTCATACTTAATTTTCCCTCCATGGAACAAAGCATATTAATCCTTTGATATGATGCTTTACCATTTGTAGACTACTTTAGAATGATTGAACTAGTACAGATGGCAAGATACTTATACTTGAATATAAAAGCTCAGACAAGAACTACCATTAAAATTGTTTTATGTTGACTAATATATTAGGGAAAAAATCTTAAAATAGAACTAGTAAGTCATTTTTAATAGTGGAAATAGTCTCTATCTTATTTCTAATGTCAGGCAGTAAGAGTACCCAGAATATCATGTTGACGTTGGACCAGTGCTAATAACTACCATAGATATCATTATTCTAGATTTTCCTAGGGAGCAGCTGGGTTATTTGAGTTTACTGCAGTGTGATTGTCTCAGGAGAAGAATTTAATGTAAAGGCTTTTATGATTTAAAGGAGCTGTGGATGTGTACTCATATTATTTTGACTGGATTTTTCTGCTTCTATAGCCCAGTCAGAACAGTTTTAAAATATCAAATGTGAATTTATGTGTTCTTCTCTGGTTATAAGGAAACATAAAAACTCTGATACACTGGTTAGACTATTTTGTTGGGTAAAGGGGAAACGTTACTGCTACCTATTTTATAATAAAGTAGGTCATGAATTAGTTTAGTCTTTTACTTTTTTTCTCTTTAAAAGTCTTCCTATTAAAAAACCTGATATTGTATTTCTATAACACTGGTTAGTAGTAGCCAGTTATTTCTCTGAATTTCTGAGAATTGGATTATAAAGCTTTAAGCATTTTAAAGATAGTGGTATGTCACATTAATAGGTCCCATTGCTAAGAAATTAATCTTCAATGGACACCCAATAAAAATGCGGTATTTGATTAGAGGTGGAAAAGATTACTTTTTTTGTTACAGGAACCTTGACCCTTATTCTTTATTTCCTTATTGCTGAATACCTAAATATTGGTGGCACTATTTATTTCCTACATCTCCTATTCTTTCTATTGATTCTAGTTAAATATAGATCCAAATTTAATCCAATAGGAAATCTCTCTGGATAATAAACTCAGTAATCAGTTCTGAAACAACTGATCAAGTCTTTAAACATATTTTATGCTCTCTATCAGCTATTGATAAAAGCTTATGTTTGTATTGTCCTTTGGAGTTTATAGTGAGCTTTTCTATGTTATATGAAAATACTCGTTCAGTTGTCTCTTAATGCATAAAATAGCTGTGTCCATTCCTGATGAGGGCAACAATACAGACTATGTAGTTTGAGCATACGGGACATAAGTTAGGTTTTCTCCAGGGACATAATTTTATTGGAGACAAAAAGACAATGTGTTTCCTACTGTTTGGAAGTTCACATAGCAGAAAGTGCAGCCCTGAGTTTTATAATAGAAAGCTTGTAGATTCCTAATAAGCTTTACAATGAATCCCATAAGATTGAACCTGATTGCACCTGAACCTGACCCAGTGTAACTTTTTGAGTAAGAGAAGAAAGTTGAAGCTCCAGTGGGAAAAGACAGAGCACTGTGGTCAAGGACTTGAAAGGATCTGGGCCACAAGCTGGAAACTGGAATGAACTGAACTGATTTATTGAAACTTGAACCATCCTTGAACAATAGTTTTTATCCTTAGAAGAAAATTCAGAGCACTAGCTTGACAGCAATGAAATGTATGTATTTTCTAACACCATATGAAGCACAGGAACAAAAGCAAAGGCCCCAAGTCAGGAATGAGCTTGGTCTTTCTGAGTCCCAAATGATTTGATTATAGATGGTGAGGAAGAGAATAATACAACATGAGGTAAGAAAGGTAGGCAGGAAATAGAAGATTCTGTAAGCCAATGATTTTATTCTAAGACTAATAGGAGTCATGGGAGGGTTTTAAACAAAATTCTGGAAGGCACAATCCCTTTTATAATTTAGTAAGGTGGTTGTATGGAGAACAGATTGCAGAGGGCAGGAGTGGAGGCAGAAGCAAGATGAGAGACGACAGGGATTTGTACTAGAATGGTGGTCATCAAAAGAAATGGGTGATTTAGGATGTGTCTAGTGGGTGGAGCCAACAAGAATTCTAGTGGATTGGATGTGGGGTGGGATGGGGGATATTGAAGGAAAGCCCATCTTTGTTACTGACAAAAAGACTGGATAAAAACAGCCCCAGGCGTATGGACCATCCAGCATACCATTGGTTGTGTAGTTTTAGGGGGATCAAGGTCAGTTCTGTCTTCCTTAATATTCAAGTCTCCAGCTCAAGTATCTTACTTCGACCTGCATGCTGAGAGGTCTAGAAAAGGTGACTTAAACATTCAGTTCTGCAGTGAACCAGGCTGACCAGAATATGGCACCTGGGTAGATTTTATGGTGAGAGATTAAAAAAAGTCTTCTGATAACTAAGATGTGACCACTGCCAGACGCGGCTTGGAGTTGAGGAGAAAACAGCAACCCCATAAGCCAGAGACTTAACGTGGGTCAACATGCAGTTGGCATTTTAGCTGGCACACTGAGCAAGACCACTAGGCAAACCCCCAGCCTCTGACTTTGCCACTCAGCAGTCATTACCCTCAAAGTTCCCAAATCTCCCACAGTCGCTGACTTACAGCCACCCACCATGACCACATTCGCTAAACTTCATGACTAAAAAGGAGGCTAACTTGACTGGGTCCTGCCTAGCCTCCCTGCCACAAGCATGGATTGAGTGGTTGCTGTGCTCCAGGCACTCTGTTTCTGCTGAGAAGCTTATGGTCTTCATGACACTGTTCCTCAATATCCCGTTCACATCATAGGGTACCTGTTACAATGCTATTTCTCCAGCCACCACGTCCCTGACTCTACTCAGCCATACATGGGCAACTCAGAGCATGGTGTGGCCTTTTTCTTTTTTAACTTCAAAAAGTGTAAGATATAACACACAGAAAGTCCATGAAATGAATATTTAGGATGATTAATTATAAAATGGACATCCAGGTAACCAGCTCCAGGAATAGAATATAACCATCATCCTATAGGTAACCTTATCCTGACCCTTATATGATCACTTCTTGCCTTTATCGTTTTACCTCCTATATGTTAAACTTAATTTCTGAAATTGGTTGCTGCAAGTATGTCCGAACATCAGGGAAAAATGTACCCCTCCCTTCTTTTGAAAGTTTGGGCTTCCTTCTTCTGATATTTCCCTTTTCCCACACTCTCTTCCTATTTTCCTTCTACTTTTCACTAATGGGATTTACCTTAGCAAGACTGGCAATGGGGTACAGGATATATGGGAGGGACATCTGTCTTGTAAAAACAACACCACAGAGCTATGTTTGGTTTCTCTTTATGTTTTAGTTCTTGCTGAAGCTCCCATCTTTCCTCAGCTTCTGGGGTTCACTCCTGGCATGGCCCTGAGGGGTGTGGTTGCTTGGGTGACCAAGGCTCTTGTGGAACTGGTAGAGGTGGGTAAGTGAAACAATGAAGTTAAGAATTTATGCCCCTTTTGGTCTGAGCCAAGACTGGCACCGGCTCCACCAAAGGACCGTTCACAGCATGTCATATGGTTAATGTGAAACGAAGTGTCTGTAGATTTCTTCTGAGCTGAATGGGGGCAGCAGTCCCCACAGTCAGTTCAGACAGCACATAGGTTCTCAGAAATCTCTCAGCCCTGCAGCAAGCTTTCCACTTACACACATTTTTCATTGTTTTAAAGGGTAAATAATGCTTTTCTGGACCGACTCCAAGGTGAAAGTCAACCAGGTGGCCTCCAGCACTTTGGAGGCTATTGGAATATGAATAGTGGTAACAGCTGGGTGAGTTTTATTTTTATTTTTTCTAAAAAAAATCTTTCAAAGTTGAAGAATAAAAACAATGAGAGTTTTAAAAATATGTTGTGGCCTTCTCCCCAGATACTATTTTTTTTTGGCGTGCTATTCAGCTGTGTGATGGGCAGTCAGCCAGGGTGATTACTGTAAATTCCACAATAGCTTCTGAGAGATGGAGAAGGTCCTGATTTCAGCTCCAGTCAATGCCAATCACAATAAAAAAATGACACCTGCCCTTTGTTTGCTGTGTGGTTGCCTGGACTGCAAGGCTTTTTAAAAAATCACCCTTTGCCCAGACCTAAAACAAAAACAAATGAACATTTTTTTTCAGGAAGATTTTCAGTGACATATGGTTATAAAAATAGTAAGCATTCTCTTGTAATATATTCTTTCACTGAAACTAGCACGTCAAAGAAACCAGCGTTTAATTTTTCACTACAAAATGATTTTTAAAAACCCCTACAGCAAAATGCACTTTTTGAAAATGAAATGTTCTTACAGATTTCCGTGAAGAAAACCTTGCAACTGTGTTGTAATATGTGTGTAATGTGTGCATAATATATTATTGAAACAGCGCCAAAGCTTTGGAATGTATGGGATTGTGGGGTTTGCAATGTGTACAGAATCAAAAGTAACTACAGTGGGTTTTACAATTTAATTGAAGCCCAAGTGTATATGTGCCTACTCAAAAAAACCCAGAATGGATAGAAACCTTTAAACTGGTAAAATACAACAAAGTAATCAAATGCTTGCTGACCTGGAAACTCTAGAGGAGATCACCCCTTAACAAATACTTGATGGACAAAAGATCATTTTTGAGAAGACAATCTGTTAGAAATCTTATATGCATGTTTCCTTGGAATGCATCTAGTGGTTAAAATTTATGGATGGATTTCAAAAATGTATATATATATTGAAGATAATTAAGTGTAGACAGATTTGTAGAGAATGCACGGTGGATGTGTCTATTTATAAGGTATGCTCATGTGTTTCACTATGGCATTCAGAATAGGGACAATGTACAAGAGAGAAAAAAGAATCAAAACACAGTATCTTTGCATCTTGTGTGAAATTGACATATTACTGACTTATAAGAATACACGAGTAAGAGTCATGTGGAAAATAGGGCATTGTGAATTTAAGACTATCCAAGTTTATAGAATTTATAAGTTGTGAAATGTGATTGAAACTCAGATTTTGGACAGGACTTGGAAACTTGCTGTACATTTTCTCCTCTACTTAATAATTCCTCCACCACCACCACCACCAATTTAGAAGGTACATATACATAGAAAAATACCTGGGATTGAAGGGAAGATGATGGGAGAGAGTAAATGAAGACTGCATGGGCTGCTGTTAGGAGAATGAGGATATGGGAGTCTGGCTCACCACTGACTATTGGTAGGTCTTAGGTAAGTGAGCTGTGAATCTCCACTTAGGTTCCTCACAGATAAAAAGAGAGGAACATTGCTTTCTCGCGATGTGATGTGAGTGAGGATGATTGAAGATTCCTTAGTAAGATAGGCATATCCAAGTCCAAAGTGTATATTGGCTTCTCCCTTGCGTGAAAGAAGCAGTGACACAAAGGTAAGAACTTGCTCAGTCTCCCATCTCCACCTCACTTACCTACACACATCTCTTCCTCTATGTCTCCTTTTCCTTATGGACCAGATTCTATCTCCTCCACCTACTGGGGGACTTTGTTCTAACAATGTTCTTCTCTCTCTCCTGAACTGTCAGCTGTCATCTTGACTAGAAAATTCTCACCAGCAGAAAACTTAAATAAATATACATTATATATTGAAGCCCCTTTCCCTTTTGCTACTGTCCTGTTTCTTTGTTCCCCTTTAGAGAAGAACTTTGAGGTATCTATCCTGTCTCCAATTTCTTTCCTCCCTTTTCTCTTAAACCCAGTCTAATCGGAATTTAGACCATATCTGTCTAACCACAGTGTTCTTCTCATGGTTACTGACATTGTCTACATTACAAAATCAAATGGTTATTTCTCAATTTTCATCTTTTGACCGATCAGCATCATTTGTCATGGTGAATCACTGCCTCCTCTTTGAACCTCTTTTTTACTTGGCTTCTGGGACACTGTACTCTCCTGGGTTTCCACCTATTTCAGTGGCCACTCCTTTCTGTTCTCCTTTGCTGAATCCCCTGTATCTTTCTGTCCTCTTAACAGTGGAGTGCCTCAGGGATCCACCTTGGACCATCTTCTTTACATTCATTTAATACCTTCATGGCCTCATTCATTCTCATGAAATTAAATACCAGTATGCTCTGTACTCCCAAATTTCAATTTCCAGCCTAGACCTCTTCCTCTAGACTTGCAGATCCATTTGTCTACCCAACATCCCTACTTGCATGTCTAATAGACATTTCAACCTTAATATGTCTAAAACTTCACCTTTGATCCTCTTTACCCCAATGCTCTATCTGCACTTTTTCCTGTTTGCATAACAGTACAACCCATCTCTCACATCCTCACAGCTGACCCATCATCAAATCTTCTTGACTCTTCCTTCAAAATAGATCCCAACCTCTATCACTGCTCATCTCAATTCTTGAAATAGTCTCCTCGATGGTTTCCTTGCTTCCACACTTACCCACCTAGAGTCTTTTCTCAATATGAGACTGAAAAATAAGTCAGACCCTGTCACTCCTCTGCTCAAAGCCCTCCAATGGCTCTGATAACTCTCCAAATGTTTGGAGTAAAAGCCAAAGTCCTTAGAGTAAAAGCCAGAGGATTTCTATTTACTAACCCTTACAGGGGCTCCATGATCTAGACCCCACTCTACTCCTCTGGCACTCTCCTCCTACTGCCCTTCTTCCTCATTCCTCCCAGCCATGCCAGCTTTCTGGCTGTTCTTTGAAAACTTAAGAACTGGCTGCTCCCTCTGTACTCTTCTCCAAAGTGTCCAAATGATTTGTTCTCTTTTCAAGTATTTTCTTGGGTTCCAAGAATTCCTTGGCCATTCATTTAATGCTGCCACCTGTGCCCTTACCCCAGGCTCTTGTCATTCTCTTTGCAGTCTCCATTTCTTTATCCAGTAGCACTCTGCAACTTCTAGCCTAATTTTCTAACATCATTTTCTTATATGTTTTGTTGACTAATTACTCTTATTCTCTCCCTGTGGTAATTTATGTTCCATCTTCCATCAGAGCAGGGCCCTTTGACTGTTCTGTTCACTGATATAGCCCAAGCATAACACAGTGACTGGAACTTACCACAAGCACAGGGAAACATGTGGTTGTGGCTGAGGTCACCAAAATGACAGAGATTTAGAACCAAATGATTTGTTATAATAAAATGATTAGATACTGAATTTAAAATAACTATGTATAAAACATTTGATGGAATAGATATTGGATTTGAAACGATGAGCAAAAACAAGAGATACAGACAACCAGGAAGATTTTCAAAGAGAGTAAAACAGAACTTCTAGGAATAAAAAAATACAATCTTTGAAATTAAAGCACCCAATGAATTTATAACAAAAAGAATACAAATTAAGAATTAAACCAAAATATCATTTTTCGTCTATTATTTGGCAAAGCACAAGAGACTGACAACATACTCTGTTGGCAAGATGGGGGAAACAGTTTCTTTCACACTTTGTCGGTGGGAATTCAAAATGATTTAAACCATATCTAGATTAGTTACTGTCTTCCCATAAAATAAAAACCAGGCCTACACATATTACAGAAAAGTTTTACTAAATGTTCAAGAAACAGATTATTCCAAATGTCTAGAATGTTTTCCAGATAAATGAAAAGGAGGGAGTATTCTTCCAAAGGATTAAGCAGGTGAATGTAACTATGAATCAAAGTCAAAGACTATATAGAAAATAAATTATAGGCCAGTCTCACTCATAAACATAGATTAAAAAAATCACAACAAAATTTTGACAGATTCAATTATGAATTTCTTTAAAAAAGCATAGTATATCCTTATCAAATTATATTCATCCCAGAAATACAAGCTTGGCTTATCACAAATAAACAAAAAAAACCCCAAAAAATCTCCGAGATAATTTACCTCATAAATTATAGGAGAAACACCATATGATCATCTCAATAGATACAGAGAAAGCACTTGATAAGTTTCAATACTCATTTGCAGTAAAAACTTCTAGCAAACTAGGAATAGAAAAGAAATTTCTTTAGCTAATACAGGGATCAAAGTTCTATAATAAAAACACATCAAAAGCTTTTCTTTTGAATCAGATATAATCATTGAAAAGGAAAATATTTATAAATCACAGATGATACAATTATCTACTGAGAAAATCCAAATGAATTTATATTAAAATTATTAGAATAAACAAGGGCCTAGCCATGTTGGTAGATAGAGGATCAATATATAAGAACTAAGTTTGTCTCTACGCGTAGAGAATCAACAAAGAAACCTAATAAAAAGGTAAAACCAAAGATGTATATTACCTTTAAAATACATATACAATTTTATAGAAAGACATTAAGGAATAAATAAATGGTGTTTTACCTTGTTAATGGATACGAATGAGGTCTCAAATAATCCGTTGATTTAGTTAAATTCTAATCAGAGCAAAGAACCAAGAATAGCCAATTCACTCCTAAAAATATAGAAGTACATATGGGACTTAATAAAATATTTAATATGGTATAGAATTGGCACAGGCGGACCCAACTATTTCTAGAATTTTGTTGTATGACAAAAGGTAGAGCCCATCATAAGGGGAAAATGGACTCTTCAACAAATGCTGTTGGGACAATTGAGTACCCACATGAAATCATTAAAAAAATCAATTCCAGGTAGGGTAAAGCTTATAAATAGAAAGGAAGACTTTTTAAATTCTAGAAGAAAATAGAGTATTTATAAAATTGAGCTAGGGAGGATTTCATAAGACCCAAGGTATAAACTAAAAAGAAATGATAAATATACATTAAAATAAAACATCTGTTCATCAAAGGACACGATACAAAAATAAGAAAAGTTATAAACTAAACTTTTAGTGTGGATATGCTTTATAAATAACAAGTGGACAAGAGGTTAGTATACAGAATATATTTAGAATGTGGCATTTGTTTAGAAGTTGGTAAATGACAATTAAGCTCCTACAAGGAATGAGAGAGGAGGGCTCACAGATGGGGCTTGGAGGATATGCTGGAATCAGTAAAAAGCCAAAGACAGAGAAAGAAAGGAGGAAGGCAGAAAATATGATAAAACTATGATGAAAGCCAAAGGAAGAAAGACTTGTTTCTTGAAACATCATATGGACACTTAAGTAGTAGGCCTTTGATCAGCATATTTTGGGTAGAAAAATTAGACCGATCCTTATTTTTAAAGCTTTTTCTAATTTAAATCACATTCTTTTCAGGTTACTTAATACATATTTGTTATTTGATTATTTATTTATAATTTTTATTTTTTAAAAATTTTATTGGAGTATAGTTGATTTACAACGTTGTGTTAGTTTCAGGTGTACAGCAAAATGATTGTTATACCTATACATGTATTCATTCTTATTCAGATTCTTTTCTCATATAGATTATCACAGAATATTGAGTAGAGTTCCCTGTGTTATACAGTAGGTCCTTGTTGGTTATCTATCTTATGTATAGTAGTGTGTGTTAATCCCATGCTCCTGATTTATCCCTTCCCCTCCCTCTGGTAACCATAAATTTGTTTTAGATATCTATAAGTTGGCTTCTGTCTTGTAAGTAAGTTCATTTGTATCATTTTTTAAAAATTAGATTCCATATATGAGTGATATCATATGATATTTGTCTTTGTCTGACTTATTTCACTTAGCATGATAATCTCTAGGTCCATCCATGTTGCTGCAAATGGCATTATTTCATTCTTTTTTATGGCTGAGTAATATTCCATTGTATATACGTACCACATCTTCTTTATCCATTTCTCTGTCGATGGGCATTTAGGTTGCTTCCGTGTCTTGGCTATTGTAAATAGTGCTACAGTGAACACTGGGGTGCATGTATCTTTTCAAATTATAGTTTTCTCCGGATATATGCCCAGGAGTGGGATTCCTGGATCATATGTAATTCTATTTTTAGTTTTTTAAGGATTCTCTAGACTGTTCTCCATAGTACCATATTCTTTGATAATTTAAAATTGCTTTTATATTAAAAAATTGTTTCTGGTCTTCTAGAGTCCTTTATTACTTTTCATGATGCATCTAGGGTAGGATGTTTAAAGAATCACTTCAAACGATCCCTCCTCTGATACCAGTAGGTGAGGCCCTTCGAGATGCTGTGGCAACGCTGACTCCAGTGTCTTCAAAGGCGGTTAAGCATTTGCCATGACCCACGAGGCAACCTGAAATTTTAGTTTCCCAGAATGTTAGAGCACCAATAGTCTGACTCCCAGGTGTACCTTGGCCCAGCAGTCTGGGAGGCCTGATGGAGATGTCATGACTGTTTGCACATAGTGGGGGGAGGGGACTCATTTAAGTCTGTCTCCTTTCCTCCACGTCCCCTTAGAAGTCACCTTCCTGCTGTATGATACAGTGTGCCTCTACTCCACACAGTTCCATTTAAATTGCTCTGCTCCGTACTACATTTGCCCTGTCCTTGCTGTAACTATGGAGGTGGGTGACAATATTTGTGAACACTATTAGTTGTGACCCGTGTTAGCCTATCTCTCAGAACACAGCTGATGAGCTGTCATTCAATAAGCCATTACATTGTTGACAGAGACCATTTTGTGACTCAAAATGGAACTTGAAAATTAAATCATTTTACTGGGACTTGAAATCATTAAAAAAATAGTCAGGTAGAGTGTTTTTTGGAGGAACTTCATTTTGGATTTACAAAGGCTTTGAATTTTGTTGCTGTACTAATTTTT
This sequence comes from Neophocaena asiaeorientalis asiaeorientalis, assembly GCF_003031525.2. Taxonomy (NCBI): domain Eukaryota; kingdom Metazoa; phylum Chordata; class Mammalia; order Artiodactyla; family Phocoenidae; genus Neophocaena; species Neophocaena asiaeorientalis. Next base: position 829,082 of record NW_020174268.1, on the reverse strand, counting down.
GTTTTCTTTTTCTTCCAGGATATATGAGAAATATTTGCTTACAACTGGCCTTTGTCAACTGACCTTGAAAAACCACACGAGATGCTTTTCCTTCTTGCAGTTTTGTTCAGCCTCACTGTTTTTACCTTGACTTCAACTGCCCACCCACTCAGCTGAGCAGCTGGGGATGACTGGTTTCTCCCTGTCGTTATTTATGCATGTTTGTAGGAGCTGATTACTGAACTCATATTTAATCTCTACTGCCAGTGAAATGCTGCATTATTTTTCTAATTGGTTTCACCTCGTATTGGTAGTATAATTATAGACGTGTTAGTAAGATAGAAAAGGAGGGAATCATTTGATGCTTTCAGGTTAGTGAGAGCTGTGGGTGCTGCATGCCTGTCTCTCTAAACAGCTAATTCTTATCTAATTCTCAGATCAGGTTTGGGGAAGCTTTGGCACCTTTAAATTTTTTTATTTTTTTAATTTTTTTTATTTTTTGTGGTACGCGGGCCTCTCACTGCTGTGGCCTCTCCCGTTGCAGAGCACAGGCTCCGGACGCGCAGGCCCAGCGGCTATGGCTCACGGGCCCAGCCGCTCCGCGGCACGTGGGATCCTCCCGGACCGGGGCACGAACCCGCGTCCCCTGCATCGGCAGGCGGACTCCCGACCACTGCGCCACCAGGGAAGCCCTTTGGCACCTTTAGATTTGAATCCCTACTTTCTTAATTCAGGGCACAAATGTGAGCAAAAGAAAAAAATAAATCTTTTATATGCTTGTAAACAAATTTATAAATAAAATTTGAACTGCTTCTGTATAAATGGCTTTTGGTTTTTAATGAAAAGCTCTTGAGGGGTCTCATTCTTATATTCTCCTCTACAGTCCATAGAGATCAAATGTAGTACTATAATCACTATTGGAGTTGGCTTTGGTCTTGACTGACTTACTAATACTGTTCTTCTGGTTTTTCAGAGTGGGATAGTTCATTTCCTGAAAGGCCAGACACAGATACCACGTGTGGTTTGTAGGTATTTTGGAAACTTGTCTTTGCTCATGCAACCTATTTCCTATTACTAATTCAGCAGGCTTTCCTGTTCTACTTTTATGAACTTGAACCAGTTTATAGACACTAGTGTGAGAATATTGGTTTTCCACACTGTATGGTCTGGCCACCCCCATCCCCCCACGTTATGTAGGCGAAGCGCTAGCATTGCATTTAATCTTAGAAGGAAGGTTGGAAGAGTAGATAAGTTTTGCAGCTGGACACGAGTAGACAACACTTTGCAGCATTTAAGAGATCTTCTGTGTTACCAACTGCTCTGTCGTAAGTAACTTTCTAAACGTATATTTAGGGCAAGACTGGGATTTCAGGTCCTTGGGCCGAGATTGAGGGAGCTCACAGAAGTGGGGTGAGGGTGTGGTACAGAAAGAGCTGCACTGGGTGGTGGTGATGGTGGTGGTGGCTGACAGCATATGGTGCTCAGCTCGTTTCTTTGGAGTAAATAATGCAGACACTCTTGGTTTCCCTCTCTTCTGCCAGCTGAACCTACGTTAGTGCCGTTGACAGTAATATAAAATGTTTGGTCCATCTAAATCTTTGTCACTGCCTAATATGGGGAAAATGAAATCCCTCAGCCTGGGTTGGAAACACCGCCAAACTGATTGTAGGTGTGTGGATGTCACAGGCATTTTACTGCTGTGGCATGCAGCCATTTCAGTCCTACACCTGCCAGCCTGGCTACCTCACAGTCCATGGTCATGTTCTGGTTTTTGTGTCTACGCTTGGCATTCCTCACTTGCCGCTATTTTCCAGTGTGTAACCTGGAGTCAATGTAGGGGAAAGAGATGCTTTCTTACTTTGGGGAATCTTAGGAAAGTTGGTGTCAATTTCCTTTCTACTGCCTGCCATATCCTGCATTCCCAAAGATTTTGTTCAGGTGTCTGGTCTCATAAAAAAAAATCATTGTGCAGGTATGGAAAATTGTGACTTTATGGCCCAAATTATCTCAACTACATATGGGATGGTAAACATCTTCCTTGAACAATTCTCTGTGTAGGTAGAAGTAACCAGAAATGAAGCAAGAGTTGCTGTGTAAGGGAGCCTACCATTTTGCTTTTCATATTTAATCTGCTCTTGATTGGAATACAGTTTGACTTTTGGGTAACCCTGGATAGGAATCCCAAAGTTCCAATCACCTTTTCTATGCTTTTAAAGTACATTTTCTGAAAAAGAGAATAAAAATGAGACAAACTGTTACAAAAGTAAGTTTTTGTTACAGACACTTGAGACATACAGATGAGTAATAAAAAGGAAAAAAATTGGTGATTTTTTTTTTCAGGTTTTATTTGTTGATCTTCACACCTTAGTATTTTGGTATGCGTCCTTCCAGATATTTTTATCTGTATGTATATCAAAATCCCTGCAATAAAGTCCTTACAGATACTTGTCTAATGATTGGATGAGGACAAATACCTTGAATTAGAACTTTTTTTTTTTTTTTTTCGGTATGCGGGCCTCTCACTGTTGTGGCCTCTCCCATTGCAGAGCACAGGCTCCGGACGCGCAGGCTCAGCGGCCATGGCTCATGGGCCCAGCCACTCTGCGGCATGTGGGATCCTCCCGGACTGGGGCACGAACCCGTGTCCCCTGCATCGGCAGGCAGACTCTCAACCACTGTGCCACCAGGGAAGCCCAGAACTGGTGGTTTTAAGGAAATCCACATTTATAGGGGTTTTAATATATGTAGTTAAATTACTTTCCCCAAAGTTGACATCAGTATTTACTGCCACCAGAAGTATGCTCTATACCCTCCCTCATCCTGTTACTATTTTTTTAAAATCTTCGCTTATAGACATAGAGAATGGACTTGAGGACACGGGGAGGGGGAAGGTTAAGCTGGGATGAAGTGAGAGAGTGGCATGGACTTATATATACTACCAAATGTAAAATAGATAGCTAGTGGGAAGCAGCCGCATAGCACAGGGAGATCAGCTAAGTGCTTTGTGACCACCTAGAGGGGTGGGATAGGGAGGGTGGGAGGGAGACGCAAGAGGGAGGAGATACATATACATATGTATATGTATAGCTGATTCACTTTGTTATAAAGCAGAAACTAACACACCATTGTAAAGCAATTATACTCCAACAAAGATGTAAAAAAAAAAAACTTCCCTTACATGTTGAGTGAAAAATGTCATTTGGAGAGCTTAATCCCTCTTTTCTTTTTCCTTAGGTCTACTCGTCATTTTTTATCTTCTTTTGTGTGCGTGCATGTGTGCGTGTGTGTGTGTGTGTGTGTGTGTGTGTGTATAGTTGATTTGTAAAAGATTTCTCTGTTGAGATATTACGTTGTAAACATTCTAATTTTTATAAATCTTTTAATTTAGTATTTAATTTAGTATTGGGTTTTAAATATTTGTGTATGGGGATGTATCATTCTTTTTCCTTTGTGGTTTCTTCTTGGTGTTATGTTGATAGATTTTAAAATGTGCAGCAAGGCAGCAACCCACCCAATGAGAAAATTAAGGCCTTCTCCTAGGTGTAGTTATGGGTGATATGGGGCAGAAGATCTTACACCGTTCATAGCATAGACCTGAGCTCACAGGTTTGTTTTATGTATTTTTACACTGAAGAAATATTTCCTGTGGTCCCTAAACACTTTGTTTAGGTTGAAAAAAATTAGATTCCTTCCATAGATTGATTTTGTTAAACATTTAAAAAATTCTCTAAGCTGATTTTTAACTTGAAGATTTGTTTGTCTTTTAGAAAGTATCTTTATGAAATTACATTATAGTTATAGTAAACATAGAAATATTTCCTTCCAAAATAAAGCACTTGGCATTTATAAAAATGAAAACTTCAAGTTAAAATTCAAAGTTTTGATAACCCTAGCTAAAAATTTTTAATTGATTTTAGGAAACATAAATCATAGAGACAGTGCCTGCAGGCTGAATTTTAACTTCCAGAATATGAAACAGATGGGCTGCGATTAGCTGGACCTTCTCCTGTGAAAGGGCATGTTGGGAGCTGTGGCTGCCAGAGGAGGAAACAGACATTGTGTTTGAACTATTAATAGGTAGAAGAAAATAGTAAGAAGGCTGTGGGCTTTTTGTTTTTAATTCTATGAACCAATGTACCTAGTAGGTAGCTCTGGGCCAATGTCCATGAAATAAGATTGGAGTGATGAATAATATACTTACATGAGGAAGAAAAAATATGCCTTTCAAGTTACTGTAAGGATTACAGAGAGAATTAGTACACGTTAGGAATTTCAGGTAGAGGCTCTGTGTTGCACCCCTTTTCTTTTTGAATAGTTCATTGTTTAACAGTGGCATTTAAAAAGGATCATAGACAGAGGATTTTTTTTTCCTCACAGAATCATATGCTCAAAACGGAGGGTTTTTAAGGCATATAAAGGCAAATGGCAGAAAAATTTTATTACATGTTATTGTGCCATCTGCTGGGGCAGAGGATACAGGGAGACCTGCGCTGTAACACTCACTTCCCCTAGTAAGCTGATTATTATAATCCCTTTGCCCTACCACTCAGAGCTTCACACCCATGCTCCAGCCTCCCTTACTTCCCCGAAGAGCACTGCTACAGCTGAGCTGGAGGAATTGTTCACTCAGTCATCAGAGGGTAGACATCTCATTCTCCACGAAATGTTACGTGAGTGATCAACCCTGGACTATGAACTGGTTAGAAATTTTAATTTTTATATTTTAGAAACCAGAATTGTGCCAAAATGGAGCAGAAAGTGTGCTTTAGTAATGAGACAGCAGAAACAGATGAGAGAGATATATCTGAAATTGCACATTGTGAATTATTTAAATACAATATTTATAGTCTTTTTTTTAAGTTTTTTTTTTTTTTTATGTGGACCATCCTTTAAAGTCTTGATTGAATTTGTTACAATACTGCTTCTGTTTTATGTTTTGGTTTTTTGGCTGCGAGGCATGTGGGATCTTAGCTCCCCGACCAGGGATCGAACCTGCAACCCCTGCACTGGAAGGCGAAGTCTTAACCACTGGACCGCCAGGGAAGTCCCCTCTAGTCTGTTTTGAATATGGCATCATGGAGACACAAAGATACATGGTACCGTTCCTGTCCTGAGGGAATGGAGTGGTCAGGATAGACAAGGCTTTGCGACTGACCTTAGTAAATCCCCGTATCTCAGTGGATTGGTAGTATTTGTTTCTTGATTATGCTACACTTCAAGTATAGGTGAGCAAGAGGCTTTGCTCACCTTTGTCCCTCAAGGGCCCGAGCTGATGAAGCCTCCATTTCCCTGTGTGCTTCCCCTACAGCAAGGGGAAGAGATAGTAGCAGTATCTTCTATTGGGTAATTAAATGTTTTCCCAGGAAATAATGCATGCTATTATTGTTCATATTTCATTGGCCAGAGCAAATCACGTGGCTATCCCCAACTTTAAAGGGAGTGGGAAATACAATTCTACAATGTTCCCAGAAGGAAGACGAGAACAGGACCATTTGTAAATAGTTCTAATGACTACCCCCAAAAATGCACTGTAAGGTTGAAGAAGAAACACCCATGAAAACTTAAGACATACATATAGATGCAAAACAACAGTAGAAACCCAGTCCGGTTAAAAATTTATTAAGGGGATACTATATGCCAGGTACTGTGCTAGGCATGAAGACTACAAAGATGTCCAAACCAGCCATGAAAAAACTCTGAGTTAGGGACACAGACACACACAGAGAACTTAGGAAAAAAATGAGATAGGAACTATGTAAAGCAATGAGGCAAGAAGTGTAAGACGTGATGGAAGTCGAAGGGCTTTGTGTACCATATCAAGTAGCTTGGGCTTTTGAAGGGTTATGAGCAGAGAATGGACCTGATTAGATTTTTGTTTTAAATAAATCATGAGAGAGCTCATGGAAGGCAGATTTCAGGGAGACAAGACCAGAGGCAGAGCAACTGGTTAGAGGTGACTGCTTCAGTCCAAATGACCCATGATGAGAGTCCTAAGCTAGAGCACTGAGTAGAGATGGGGAGAACAGAATAGGCATGTGGAATTCTTAGGATATAAAAAACCAGGACTTTGTTAGTGACTGAATATAGATGGAGAGTGACAAGTGAGAGATAAGTTTCATATTTCTAGCCTGGGTCTCTAGTTAAGGGGAGAGAGACCAAGATGGCAGAGTAAGAGGACATGGAGCTCACCTCCCACCCATGAACATATTTCTAGCCTGGGTGAATGTGTTGATGGTGATGTGACCACAAAGACAAAATCTGTGGTATTTCAGAGGACAGGGAGCCCTGATGTGATCAATAAAGAGTTTTAAAGACTATAGGTTTAAACCTGGTGAGCTCAGGGACTTTGTCTTGTTCAATGCTGTATTCCCAGTGCCTTGAATGGTGCCTAGCACATAATAGGGATTCAGTGAATATTTGGTAAGTGAATAGGTTTGATGGAGGAGTTAAGATTTTCAAAGATTAAGAGAAGTAAGTATGATGGTGGTTGGCAGAGGACTGGGTGCAGGGACATTTAGGGCAAGTAACCCACAGCAAGGCAGTGGTTGTGGTTAAGTGTGTGGGAGGGGAGGACAGGAGGGAGAAGGAGAACTGGGGGAAGGGGGGCAAAAGAGAGAGAAAAAGAGTGAGTGAGGGGAAAGCTATGTTAGGGGACTAATACAGTTGTTGCTCAGTGTGAAAGGAAGTGGGAAGATCAGAATTATGAGAGGAGAAACACTCTGAAAAAACTTCTCTTGATGCTTTGGGATTTCTCATAGCTAACTGACCAACCCCAAGTGTGGCAGCCAAGGTTGGAAAGATTCTTGGGGCGAGGCTACCAGACTAAGCTAGTCCGTTCAGCCCCTGCCACTGGCAGCTGCTGGCACAAACCAGTGCTGGCTTTGCCTATTTGTAATTCAAAAAGGATGCTGGTGATGCCTGTCCTTTAATGCCTACAGATCATGAGCAATGCCATGAGCCATAGCATCTGGGAAAAAGAAAGGAGAACCACTCAGGAGATGTGAGAGTCTAGCTCTGTCAGCCACTGATGTTTAAACCCTGGACTACTCTCTTACCTCCATGTCTCCTTCACAGGACAGTTTTTGGACTGGATGGGCTAAGTGCTCTTAAAAGGTAAAGAAGTGTACAAGGTAAGGGAATGGCAAATGCTAAATTAGTATTAAATAGAAAAAGGCTCTCTCAACCCTTGCTCTTCAATATTAAAAGTGTTCGCTCTTGGGCTTCCCTGGTGGCGCAGTGGTTGAGAGTCCGCCTGCCGATGCAGGGGACATGGGTTCGTGCCCCGGTCCGAGAAGATCCCACATGCAGCGGAGCCGCTGGGCCCGTGAGCCATGGCCGTTGAGCCTACGCGTCCGGAGCCTGTGCTCCGCAATGGGAGAGGCCACGACAGTGAGAGGCCCGCGTACCGCAAAAAAAAAAGTGTTCGCTCTTCTTCCTCCCTACTTTATCACCATCCTACAGAACACCATCGACTCTTGCAGGACTCAGCCGTCTTTTTTCCCCTCTCATCCATGCATAACTTACTGCTAAGGGTTATCAGTTCGACTTCCACAATATCTCTAGCAGTTGTACCCTTTCTTTCAATTTACTGCCATCCACTCGACTTGGTCCCTCAGTATGTCTTTTTTTTTTTTTTTGTGGTACGCGGGCC
>NW_020174268.1:817768-821060 GCF_003031525.2 Neophocaena asiaeorientalis asiaeorientalis | reverse complement strand
GACCGGGACGTGTCCCCTGCATCGGCAGGCATACTCTCAACCACTACGCCACCAGGGAAGCCCACTCGGTATGTCTTAAAGAGGCCATTGTCAGAAAGAACTACCTGGTCCTCCTGCCTCCTGCACCTCACTTCCATGGTATTACGGAAGCGGTGGGAATCTTGTAAGGAAGCGACTGTGGCATTTTAGGATCTCTGCTAGCCCAGCAGAGGCTGTAAGTGCGCGGATGTCTCCGGTTCTGAATGGATTACAGTGCAAGGCTCTGAGCAACGTGCGCATTTGTTGACTCACCTAACTCCCCTAAGCAGGGAGACCTTTTGACAGTCAGTCTCCCCCCCGCCCCGCCCCCTGGCACGCAGTGAGGACTACCGCGACGAGGTGGTACCCAGCCCCACGAGGGGGACAGCCGTGCCTCCCTTACCGTCTCAACCCCCCCATGAGAGCTGCTCACCGGAAGCACAGCCGCAGTGGGGATCCGAAGGGCTCACAGGGAACAGGATACGACGCTACCGCTTGGTCTCCAGCACCTGAACGCCGACCTGGAGCGCTCCAGGCACACCGCCAAGGGCCAGGCAGGACGTACTCCGGCACCGAGGGACGCATCCCGCCGCCTCGGCCCCAGCTAAACCCCACCTCGGCGCGTGGTTCTCGCGAGACGCGCTGAGGCGGCGTAGCGAGAGTTGCAGAGGACGCCGGCCCGCCCAGGCTCTGAGGCTGGGGTTGGGAGACTGGGGTTCGGGCCGGACGCCGCACCCCTGCTTTCCGACACCACCGACCGGCGCGGAGGAGAGGCGAGGGGCACCGGGCAGAACGAGAAGGGCGGCCCAGTTTGCCATGAACGTCCGTCCATCGTCTGGCGCGGCCTAGGCCCAGCCCCGGTGAGCGGGACGGCACCACATCCATCGATCGACCTCAAAGTAAACTTTTAAAACTTTTTTTTTCATAGTTAAAAGTCAATATTAAAAAGGAATCAGAATAGTTAACCCCCCCTTTTAATGAGTTTCTTAAAACACATGTATCTCAAATACCATGCTACTTTATTTTTCTCAAGAATGTGGTTTTCTTTCCCCCATGTGGTCTTGCTGTGTTAAATTTTTAAAGAAAATTACCTGAAATTTTCTTTGAAGTTACATTTTGTGGCTAAGAAATTTGAAACACACCCTCACTGGACCACTGTAGACCATATTATGTTGGAGAATATACTCTCTAGTCTACTTCATAGGATCAGAACAAATTCTAAGTGGATGATATTCTCAATTCTAATGTATTTTCAAGGGTAGTTTTTACCTCCATTCAGAATACCTTCCTTCAGAAAGTATTTTTGCAAGGCAAAGCTTGTCAAATGAGTTTTCTCTATTTTGCCAAGTTTATATTTTGCAAAATTTAGTTCTCAATTTTCCCCTAGTCTGGTACAGGAAAGATAGGAGCTGTATTTTTTTTTAAAAAAAACATTCTTTCTACAATGTGAGATATTCCAAAGTGCAGTTATAGAATTTCAGAATTAAATCTTGCACATCATTTGAGCTGTCACCATTTTTTTTTTATTTTTGGAAACTTAAAAATATTTATTAATTTATAATAAGAATCAACCTATTACGTGTCAGCATAAATCACGTTTTTAACAGAAAATATCTGTATTTTCCAAAACAAGAGAAAATATGTGAGAAGAGTGGCGTTGTTTTACATTAAGTTCTTTTTACATAAATTTACATCACATTTTTTTTCATTCAAACAGAAAGTCACAAAAATTATAATCATCCTCATCAGTTCGCTCAGTCCCATGTAATTAATTTTGTTTTACATCTTGATCTTTGTTAACACATTTATGAATTCATCAGTTTTCCATTAGAGTTCTGAAAATGCTTATTCATTCAGTTCAGCCATATAGTCAGTTACCAGAAACCTGTACTTGTCAGAGTCTTTTCCATGAATTCCTTGAAGATGAAACCCTTTTATAGGAACATTTTTGCAAAAGCATCAGAGTACACCCAGAACTGTCTGTAAATGACAAAAGACTTAAAAATGACCACGGTTAAATATTTGACGAAAGTTCATAATAATGCAATTGACAAGGAAATTTAGTTATTTCTGAGATATACATTTTAAATAACTAGAATTATGACTTATAACTTTATACCAGAACATATAAGATTTTTAGGAATTTCATGGAATGTCTGAAACATTTATATTAACATATTTCCATACAAATAACCCAAAGAAAGTTTAATATTAGGTTTTTTAAAAAAATTTTTGAATTGTATTTTATTTATTGTTTTATACAGCAGGTTCTTATTAGTCATCAATTTTATACACACCAGAGTATACATGTCAATCCCAGTCGCCCAATTCATTCCCCCCTCCGCCTGCCCCACCCTGTGGCTTTCCACCCTTGGTGTCCATATGTTTGTTCTCTACATCTGTGTCTCAACTTCTGCCCTGCAAACTGGTTCAGAGAAAACCATAATTCCAGTAGTGGGATTTCTGGATCATATGGTAATTCTATTTTTAGTTTTTTAAGGAACCTCCATACTGTTCTCCATAGTGGCTGTATCAATTTACATTCCCACCAACAGTGCAAGAGGATTCCCTTTTCTCCACACCCTCTCCAGCATTTGTTGTTTGTAGATTTTCTGATAATGCCCATTCTAACTGGTGTGAGGTGGTAACTCATTGTAGTTTTGATTTGCATTTCTCTAATAATTAGTGATATTGAGCAGCTTTTCATGTGCTTCTTGGCCATCTGTATGTCATCTGTGGAGAAATGTCTATTTAGGTATTCTGCCCATTTTCTGTGTTTGTTTTTTTTAGATGTTGGGGGTAGGAGTTAATTAATTAATTAATTTATTTTTGCTGTGTTGGGTCTTCATTTCTGTGCGAGGGCTCTCTCCAGCTGTGGCAAGCGAGGGCCACTCTTTGCAGTCCTCTCACTGTCGCAGCCTCTCTTGTTGCGGAGCAGAAGCTCCAGACATGCAGGCTCAGTAGTTGTGGCTCACGGGCCTAGTTGCTCCGCAGCATGTGAGGTCTTCACAGACCAGGACTTGAACCCATGTCCCCTGCATTAGCAGGCAGACTCTCAACCACTGCACCACCAGGGAAGCCCTTTTTTTTTTTTTAATATTGAGCTGCATGAGCTGTTTATATATATTGGAGATTAATCCTTTGTCTGTTGATTTGTTTGCAAATATTTTCTCCCTATCTGAGGGTTGTCTTTTCATGTTGTTTATGGTTTCCTTTGCTGTGAAAAAGCTTTTAAGTTTCATTAGGTCCCATTTGTTTATTTTTGTTTTTATTT
>NW_020174268.1:793184-817556 GCF_003031525.2 Neophocaena asiaeorientalis asiaeorientalis | reverse complement strand
AAGAATCCTTGCATCCCTGGGATAAATCCCACTTGATCATGGTGTATGATCCTTTTAATGTGTTGTTGGATTCTGTTTGCTAGTATTTTGTTGAGGATTTTTGCATCTATATTCATCAGTGATATTGGTCTGTAATTTTCTTTTTTTGTACTATCTTCGTCTGGGTTGGTATCAGGGTGATGGTGGCCTCATAGAATGAGTTTGGGAGTGTTCCTTCCTATGCAAGTTTTTGGAAGAGTTTGAGAAGGATGGGTGTTAGCTCTTCTCTAAATGTTTGATAGAATTCACCTGTGAAGCCATCTGGTCCTGGACTCTTGTTTGTTGGAAGGTTTTTTAATCACAGTTTCAATTCCGTTACTTGTGATTGTTCTGTTCATATTTTCTCTTTCTTCCTGGTTCAGTCTTGGAAGGTTATACCTTTCTAAGAATTTGTCCATTTCTTCCAGGTTGTCCATTTTATTGGCATAGAGTTGCTTGTAGTAGTCTCTTAGGGTGCTTTGTATTTCTGTGGTGTCTGTTGTAACTTCTCCTATTTCATTTCTAGTTTTATTGATTTGAGTCCTCTCCCTCATTTTCTTGGTGAGTCTGGCTAATGGTTTATCAATTTTGTTTATCTTCTCAAAGAACCAACTTTTAGTTTTATTGATCTTTGCTATTGTTTTCTTTGTTTCTATTTCATTTATTTGTGCTCTGATCTTTATGATTTCTTTCCTTCTGCTAACTTTGGGTTTTGTTTGGTCTTCTTTCTCTAGTTCCTTTAGGCGTAAGATTAGGTTGTTTATTTGAGATGTTTCTTGTTTCTTGAGGTAGGATTGTATTGCTATAAACTTCCCTCTTAGAACTGCTTTTGCTGCATCCCATAGGTTTTGGGTCGTCGTGTCTCCATTGCCATTTGTTTCTAGGTATTTTTTGATTTCCTCTTTGATTTCTTCAGTGATCTCTTGGTTATTTAGTAACGTGTTGCTTAGCCTCCATGTGTTTTACTTTTTTTCCCTATAATTAATTTCTCATCTCATAGCGTTGTGGTCAGAAAAGATGCTTGATATGATTTCAGTTTTCTTAGATTTACTGAGGCTTGATTTGTGGCCCAAGATGTGATCTATCCTAGAGAATGTTCCATGTGCACTTGAGAAGAAACTGTAATCTGCTCTTTTTGTAAGGAATGTCCTATAATTATCAATTAAATCTGTCTGGTCTATTGTGTCATTTAAAGCTTCTCTTTCCTTATTTATTTTTATTTTGGATGAGCTGTCCATTGGTGTAAGTGAGTTGTTAACGTCCCCCACTATTATTGTGCTACTGTCGATTTCCTCTTTTATAGCTGTTAGCAGGTGCCTTATGTATTGAGGTGCTCCTATGTTGGGTGCATATATATTTATATCCCCTGGGTCCCGATGCACACACTACTTTGTGTGTTCCCTCCAAGAGTGGAGTCTCTGTTTTCCCCAGTCCTGTCGAAGTCCTGCAATCAAACCCCACTAGGCTTCAAAGTCTGGTTGTCTAGGAATTTCTTGATTCTTGTGTTCTCACAAGAGGGAGTGAGAGCACGTCCTTCTACTGCACCATCTTGTTTCCTCTACCGAGCTGTCACCATTTAATTTGTTCAGTTCCTTTCTTTATGGGGACCAATTTTAGTGTCTTGCTGTTTTTAATACCTTGTTACCAATAATCCCCATTTTCTGAAAGTCTGGAAAACTGGAGCTTTTTGATCTTTCATTCATTGAAAATGTGGATAAGAAATTTTCCAAAACTATTTTGGAAAAATATAGCCCAAATTTAGAAGGCTCATTTATAAAGAGTTCAATACCATTATAGGGCACTTAGATTCATTTATAAATTATTTCTTCAAAGGCTCAAATATCTCTAATCCTACTTATGGCAGCCAGCAAGGAGAAAAACACATACTGCTTTGTATTCAAAATCAGGTTGTTTCACAAACAATGTGTAGTTCAGTTATTCTAACTATGTATATGTTATAATATTTATAAATTTTTATAGCTACTGCTACTATTTGACAACTTGAGTGCAAAGATAAATTACGTTGCAGCACACCCAATGCCAAGCACATTTCTACTCCATAAATTTCTTTAGAAAGAACATGGTTTTACCATGGCACTATGCTCCATCAAAATTTGTATTTATATTGTTATGCAAGGATAACTTTAGTTTGAACATTTTAAACACTGAATTTATAGTAACACTGATTCATTTAACTGAGTTTATAATGGCATCTCGCTCTAGGAATGTCAAATGTTTTACTTTCAGCAGGATGAAATTCCAAATACTTTACTTTGGTACCATGGCATTTAAAAAATTGAATCATTATTGAAAAATAATCGTTTTCCAATATGCAGTGTCTGATTACACTGATGTAAAAGTGGCATCATTTAATTGTGTTTCTGCGTTGGAGCCAGCGCATTAACAGCTACACTTTTGGTATGTGCACAAGAAAAATGGAATAAAGTTAATGTTATAAATTAATTAATATTTAGAATAAAATGAATTTAGAGAAACAGTTATTTGGTCTAAATGCAAAGTCTTGCTTTGCCGCATGCTTTCCAAAACTGTATGTGTTAGGTCATTATCTTCAGGCACAATCTTTGGAAGCTGGTGTTGATGCTTCAGCATTTTTGTGTCTTCTGAATTTTGTGGAATCAGTGGTATTATATGGTCCCCATGGTAGGTCGTCAGTGTTGATAAACATTTTGAAATGTATAGGTTTGTCATCAACTTTCTCATGAACGGAGTATTTGTTGATTAAACAGTCCCTTTCATTTTTTTGAGCCCATTAATGTGAAAATATTTGTTGCCAATTTTAAAAGTGTTACCAAATAAATACAGAATAGTTGTAGATTTATGCAGCATACCACTGTAGCAGGAGCAGTTATATTACTTTCTGTTTTCTATGGGACAGAGGACTACTCAGTCTTTATTTTCCGTAATTATTTCACATATACCTAGACTTGTTTTCCACAGACTGCACGAATGGTGGCCTGCTGATAGCAGGCATCTCTCAAATTAAAACAGTGTTCTCTCCACAACTGGCTAGTATCCCAGGGGCCAGCAGAAGCAGCAACACCAAATCTTCTTTCTCCATTTCCCAGATGGGAAGGAGCTGTTCCTAGCTGCTAGTTTCCTAACACACTTTCTTTGTTAAGTGAACACCCCATAAGCTGTCCTGAAAAGAGAGGGGTTGTGTTGCAGATTGAATTATCCAGAAGCAGCTGCTGAGAGGAAGTTTGGGGTTCAAGATGTTTATTTGGGAACAACACCCACGAAAGGAAGAGGGAAAATCAAGACTGGGCAGAGGGAGCTGTCCAACTTCAATGCAGGCTTGACGATGCCTTGGCTAACCTGGCTGGGAGTTCTGGAATGAGTGTGGCCCATCAGAGGTGTCCCATATAGGGCCCAAGTGGCTGGATCTTTATGCGCACACCTCACCTGGTCACCAAGTATGGGCTGTCCTGGAAGGGGCATGACATTTGGTGGGGCCACTCTCTGCAGCTGAGGCACACCCTGAAGCTGACAGCTAGAGGCCGTCTTGCTCACTGCACTGCCCACAGCTAGGCAGCACATCCTTCTTTGAAGAGCCATCTGGGCATCACTTTGTCCATCATGTGTTGTGGCTGAATAAGATTGGGAAAAGTGAGATAGGTTATCTCAGCATCCTTGGATTTAACCAGAGTGAGAACACACTATCTGTGTCTCATATACTACTAGGCAAGTCCATGGTAGGAAGTAAAAGCACCAAGTGGTGATTGCCAGAGGCTGTGGCCTGCTGAGATGGAAATTGGGGTGCAGGAGTTTGTTAGGGAGTGCTCTTGGGACCATAGGCTCGGAAAAGACAGGAGGATTGGGCAGAAGGAGAAGCTGGCTTATGAGGCAGCCTCAACATGGGCCAACCCCGTAGGGAGCTCTGAAGTTGGGTGAGGGGGCTGGACATTTGTACTTTCACATAAACCAGTCATTGGGCGTGGGTACCCTGGGAAGGGGGTGTGGCCTCATGGGGCTTTCTGCCAGAAGCCCCTCCTGGCAGTTAGGGAATAGTCTTTCAGTTCTGATGGGAGCTCTGAGAGTCACATCACAGCATCTCACTGGAAGTCTACTAAGCCCATCCTGGCTAACTTTAATGCAAATAATAATAATAGTGCTAATAATAATACTTTGTTTAAAAAATGCGGAACTGGTGCTGAAAAAGATAAACCTGACACACTGATATAAACTAAGACTGTCTCTAAGCAAATTTTTAAAAAAGTCACCCTATGTCTAATGAAGTTAAAGGAATGATTTCTAGGAAGAAAGAGCAACTTACATTTAGCCGCCTTGAAGGTAAGCTGCTGATCCAGAAATCTTTTGAGCTGACTTACTTGAATTTTCACTCAAGTGCAAAAGGATTTAAGTGGATTCTTTAATCCATTTTGTTTAGAGTGTAGTACGGCAGTGCTTTTTATTTTGCAGTGTCTTCTTTCATTTTCAACAGTCCCTGTTTAAGCGTTGTGTCTGCTGCCCCGTCTTGATCACTCAGCAGACCCCACTGCCATCCAGGGTCATCTGGCTACAGGTTCCAGCGTGCCCAGTGCCTGATGATTTGGCCCCCACTCTATGCATGGCCTTGCTCTCTCTTAGGCTGTGAGCAGAGGAATTTTCACAACAATCGTAAAACATCAAAACTCATCCCCACCAATCCTTACAAAGAGCCCAGGGAGGCCAAGCTGTTTCAAATGAGATGCTTCTGCCAAAAGAGCACGGGGAGAGCGACCCTGGCTACCAGAGGGAGGCTGGTGCATTTCATTTCATTATGAACTCAAACCAGGGTCTAGAGGAGGTTAAAATACCTTTATTTAGCTCTCAGTCATTGTCATGCCTGGCACACGGTGCTCTAGAATTGTGAGGGAGGAAGACAGAGCAGAGGAGCTCTGAATGTGACACCAGGAGGCTGCCTTCGGTCCCTTTCAGCCCCTGATGTTCTGATTCTCCGTGGATCAGGTCTTAACTCATCTTATTCCCATTGCCTAGGAAAGTGTTGGGTTCACAGTGCATGCTCAGAAGTGTGTGCTTTTGTTTTTTGGGTTCCCCCTGGATGTAACTTGTGGAAAGAAAGAATAAAATAGGTATGGAACAAAGTTAAGGAATTATAAAAGTTTCCGTCTCATGCTGCACGTGTCTCTACCCCCCACCACCCAAAGCACAATACCCTGATTCTGACATTGTACCTTGCAATCCAGTGAAAAGTTTTCTTAAATCTCCCAACATCATATATCTACCCTAAGGAGATACTCTATTTAGACATGTTTCAACATATCCTCACCCTCGGGCCAAACTTTGTGTCCAGGAGAATAGAGTCCTGTGAGTAGTCAGACCTAAATATTGCTTTTTCACCATTCTCTCTTATTATCCTACTAGATATATGTTAAACCTTTTTTTCTAGTCTTTGTTTCTTACTCCCTCCTGCAGATTGTATATTCCTTTCTATTTGTGCTGTATTTTGTATAATTTCCTCAAATGTATTTGGAGTTAACTAATTTTGTCTTGAACTGATTCTTCTATAACCTATTCAGTGAATTTAAAAATTTTAATGAATAATTTCTTGGTTATAAAATCATTTATTAAGATGTAGATGTGTCCCTAAAATTTTTTACTGTGCTAAAAAAACACATAACATGAAATCTACTCTCTTAGCAAATTTTTTTTTCTCTTAGCAAATTTTTAAGTGTACAGCACAGTACTTCTAGTTTTATGTGCAATGTTATACAGTAGATCTCTAGAACTTTTTCATCTTTTATCAAGTTTTTCATAGACTGAAACTCTATACCCATTGAACAATAACTCCTCATTTCTTCTCCTGCCCCAAGCCACTGGCAACCGCCATTCTACTTTCTGCTTCCATGAGTTTGACTACTTTAGATACCTCATGTGATTGGAATCATGCAGTATTTGCCCTTCTTGTTGACTTGCTTATTGCACTTAGCATTGTGTCCTCAAAGTTTATTCATGCTGTAGTAAATGATGATAGGATTTCTTTCTTTTTAAAGGCCGAATAGTACTCTGCTGCATGTATGTACCATATTTTCTTTATTCTTTCATTTGTCCATGGACAATTTATTCTTTCATTTGTCCATGAAACAACAAGAGGTTGTTTCCACCTCTTGGCTATTGTGAATAATGCTGCTGTGAACATGGGAGTGCAGATGCTTCTTTGAGATCCCGATTTCATTTTTTTTTTTGATGAATATCCTGAAGTGTGATCGCTTGATCATATGATAGTTCTATTTTTAATTTTTTGAGGAACTTCCACTCTGTTTTCCATAGTGGCTGCACCAATTTACATTTCCTCCAACAGTGCACAAGTTTCCAGTTTCTCCACATCCAATGCTTGTTAACTTTTTGTTGTTTTGTTTTGTTTTTTGAGAATGGCCATCCAAACAGGTGTGAGGTGATACTGTGTTGTTCTTTTGATTTTGATCGCTTGATCATATGATAGTTCTATTTTTAATTTTTTGAGGAACTTCCACTCTGTTTTCCATAGTGGCTGCACCAATTTACATTTCCTCCAACAGTGCACAACTTTCCAGTTTCTCCACGTCCAATGCTTGTTAACTTTTTGTTGTTTTGTTTTGTTTTTTGAGAATGGCCATCCAAACAGGTGTGAGGTGATACTGTGTTGTTCTTTTGATTTGCATTTCCCTGATGATTAATGATGAGAATCTTTTCATGTACCTGTTGGGTACATGTATGTCTTCTTTGGAGAAATGTCTATTCAAGTCCTTTGCCCATTAAAAAAAAAGACATTGTTTTTTGCTCTTGAGTTGTAGGAGTTTTTATATATTTTGGATATTAACTCCTTATCAGATATATAGTTTACAAATGTTTTCTCTCATTCTGTGGATTGTTTTTTTGCTCTGTTGATAGTTTCCTTTGCTGCACAAAAGCTTTTTAGTTATGTAGTCCCACTTGTCTGTTTTTTCTTTTGTTATCATGTCCAAGAAATCATTGCTGACCCCAATGTTATGAAGCTTTCCCTGTGTTTTATTCTAGGAGTTTTATAGTTGCATCTCTTGCATTTAAATATTTCATCTATTTTGAATTTATTTTTTGTATATGGTGTAGAATAAGGGTCCAATATCATTCTTTTGTCTGTGGATATCCAGTTTTCCAGGCATATTTGTTGAAGAGACTATCCTTTCCCATTGCATAGTCTTGGCACCCTTATCAAAGATCATTTGACCATAGATGTGTAATTCATTCTTTTGTCTGTGGATATCCAGTTTTCCAGGCATATTTGTTGAAGAGACTATCCTTTCCCCATTGCATAGTCTTGGCACCCTAATCACAGATCATTTGACCATAGATGTGTAGGTCTACTTCTAAGCTGTTTTGTTCCATTGGTTTAATATGTCTGTCTTTATGCCAGAACCATACTGCTTTAATTACTGCAGCTTTGTAATATGTTTTTTAAAAATGTATTTATTTTTAAGTTTTTTATATAGCAGGTTCTTATTAGTTATCCATTTTATACATATTAGTGTATGTATGTTAATCCTAACCTCCCAGTTCATCACACCACCACTCCCCTCCCCTGGCCACTTTCCCCCCTTGGTGTCCATACGTTTGTTCTCTACATCTGGGTCTCTATTTCTGCCCTGCAAACCGGTTCATCTGTATCATTTTTCTGTGTTCCACATATATGCATTAATATATGATATTTGTTTTTCTCTTTCTGACTTACTTCACTCTGTATGACAGTCTCTAGAATCATCCACGTCTCTACAAATGACCCAATTTCATTCCTTTTTATGGCTGAGTAATATTCCAGTATATATATGTATCACATCCTTTTTTTTTTTTTTGCGGTATGCGGGCTTTTTTTTTGTTTGTTTTGTGGTACATGGGCCTCCCACTGCCATGGCCTCTCCTGTTGCGGAGCACAGGCTCAGATGCGCAATCCCAGCATCCATGGCTGACGGACCCAGCCACTCCGCGGCATGTGGGATCTTACCAGGCCGGGGCACAAACACATGTCCCCTGCATTGGCAGGCGGACTCTCAACCACTGTGCCACCAGGGAAGCCCTTTTTCATTTCTAATTTTATTGATTTGAGTCCTCTCCCTGTTTTCCTTGATGAGTCTGGCTAATGGTTTATCAATTTTGTTTATCTTCTCAAAGAACCAGCTTTTAGTTTTATTTATCTTTGCTATTGTTTTCTTTGCTTCTATTTCATTTATTTGTGCTCTGATCTTTATGATTTCTTTCCTTCTGCTAACTTTGGGTTTTGTTTGGTCTTCTTTCTCTAGTTCCTTTAGCTGTAAGGTTAGATTGTTTATTTGAAACTTTTCCTGTTTCTTGAGGTAGGCTTGTATTGCTGTAAACTTCCCTCTTAGAACTGCTTTTGCTGCATCCCATAGGTTTTGGATCATCATGTTTTCATTGTCATTTGTCTCTAGGTATTTTTTGATTTCCTCTTTGATTTCCTCAGTGATCTCTTGGTTATTTAGTAATGTATTGTTTAGCCTCCATGTGTTTGTAGTTTTTACAGATTTTTTCCTGTAATTGATATCTAGTCTCATAGTGTTGTGGTCGGAAAAGATACTTGATACGATTTCAGTGTTCTTAAATTTCCCAAGGCTTGTTTTGTGACCAAAGATATGATCTCTCCTGGAACATGTTCCATGAGCACTTGAGAAGAAAGTGTAGTCTGCTGTTTTTGGATGGAATGTCCTATAAACATCAATTAAATCTGTCTGGTCTATTGTGTCATTTAAAGCTTGTGTTTCCTTGTAAATTGTTTGGATGATCTGTCCATTGGTGTGAGGTGTTAAAATCCCCCACTATTATTGTGTTACTGGCAATTTCTTCTTTTCTAGCTGTTAGCAGTTGCCTTATGTACTGAGGTGCTCTACGTTGGGTGCATATATATTCATAAATGTTGTATCTTCTTCTTGGATTGATCCCTTTATCTCAATTTCTTCTTTTATAGCTGTTAGCAGTTGCCTTATGTACTGAGGTGCTCTATGTTGGGTGCATATATATTCATAAATGTTGTATCTTCTTCTTGGATTGATCCCTTTATCATTATGTAGTGTCCGTCTCTTGTAACATTCCTTATATTAAAGTCTACTTTATCTCATATGAGTATTGCTATTCCAGCTTTCTTTTGATTTCCATTTGCATGGCATATCTTTTTCCATCTCCCCACCTCACTTTCAGTCTGTATGTGTCCCTAGGTCTCAAGTGGGTCTGTTGTAGATAGCATATATATGGGTCTTGTTTTTGTATCCATTCAGCAAGCCTGTGTCTTTTGGTTGGAGCATTTAATCCAATCACGTTTAAGGTAATTATCGATATGTATGTTCCTGTTACCATTTTCCTAATTGTTTTAGGTTTGTTTTTGTAGGTCCTTTTCTTCTCTTGTGTTTCCCACTTAGAGAAGTTCCTTTAGCATTTGTTGTACATCTGGTTTGGTGGTCCTGAATTCTCCTAGCTTTTGCTTTTCTGTAAAGCTTTTGGTTTTTCTGTCGAATCTGAATGAGATCCTTGCTGGGTAGAGTAATCTTGGTTGTAGGTTCTTCCCTTTCATCACTTTAAATATATCATGCCACTCCCTTCTGGCTTGTAGAGTTTCTGCTGAGAAATCAGCTTTTAACCTTATGGGAGTTCCCTTGTATGTTATTTGTCGTTTTTCCCTTGTTGCTTTCAATAATTTTTTTTGTCTTTAATTTTTGTCAATTTGATTACTGCGTGTCTCCGCATGTTTCTACTTGGGTTTATCCTGCCTGGGACTCTCTGCACTTCCTGGAGTTGGGTGCCTATTTCCTTTCCCATGTTAGGGAAGTTTTCAACTATAATCTCTTTAAATATTTTCTCGGGTCCTTTCTCTCTCTCTTCTCCTTCTGGCACCCTTATAATGTAAATGTTGTCACGTTTAATGTTGTCCCAAAGATCTCTTAGGCTGTCTTCATTTCTTTTCATTCTTTTTTCTTTACTCAGTTCTGTGGCGGTGAATTCCACCGTTCTGTCTTCCAGTTCACTTATCCATTCTTCTGCCTCAATTATTCTGCTATTGATTCCTTCAAGTGTATTATTATTTGTCCTGGATCATCTTCACTATCATTATTCTGATTTCTTTTTCTGGAAGGTTGCCTATCTCCACTTCATTTAGTTGTTTTTCTGGGGTTTTATCTCGTTCCTTCATCTGGTACATAGCTCTCTGACTTTTTATCTTGTCTATCTTTCTGTGAATGTTGAGATTAGTCTCTGATTTGAGGAAGATCAGTATGGCTGGTTGCTGTGAGGAAGATGAGAGACGAGTAAGAGTTGAAGCAGGAGGTCACGGAGGAAATGCAGAAGGTGATGGGCTGTGGGTGGGTGGACCTGTTAGTGTCGGAGGGTCACCTGTGAAGGCAGGGGGGTCGCTGTGGCTCACTGTGAGGTCTGGGACACTGGCAGCTCTGGCAACTGATCATTTTCGTGGGCCGTCTAGGATGCTGCTCTCTTCTCGCTAAGGCCTGGAAAAACATGGAACGCTTCACTAATTTGTGTGTCATCCTTGCACAGGGGCCATGCTAATCTTCTCTGTATCATTCCAGTTTTAGTATATGTGCTGCCATAGCGAGCACTGTAATATGTTTTGAAGTCAGGAAGTGTGAGACCTCCATCTTTGTGCTTCTTTCTTAAGATTGTTATGGCATAAGTAATTTTTTTAATGTTTAAAGCAGTATGTGTTTGGTTTTTGTTTTCAACTTGTCTCTTCTTTTTCCTAGTGCCAGCTCTTTGATTTTAGTTTCCATTCTTATTTTATAATCTCTTTCAGATTTTGTCAACTACTCTACAATGTGTGGTATTAAGTCTATTAATGGTTGTGTCTGCTCTTCTCCTTCAAATGGTTTTATTTCTTGTGTGGTTTGTAATTTTTTATTGTGAACGCTTGTTAAACTGGGGTTGTTTTCCCCATGTAAGTCAAGCACTCCCATGTGGCTCAATTTTGCATTCACTTTTGCTTGGGCTTCAGGGGTTCAGCAGTAGTAGAGAAATTTTTATAATATCCTCTTGCCTTGAGTTTATTACACTCCCTATGCATTGTAACTTCTGATGCCATTTCTCGTGTGGGGTTTCAATTTCATGAAAGATTTTATTTGTTTTCCATTTAAATTCCCAGCAATTTGTAAGCTTCCTTTTCTCTTCCCTGAGCTGATGGGTAGAGCTCTTCTAGTCCTCTTTATCCAGACAGGGAAATTCTTTCAGGAACTTTGCTCTGTGCAGGAATTTTTTCCTACCTCACACTGCCCCTGGGCCATATCTCCTTTTCCTACCTTCACGGTAGAACACACCCCTCCTACGACCCCTCTCCCACCGCCATCTGACTGTTCCCAGCTCTAGCATCCAGGGCTGATATCCATACCCATGCCGCCTTGGGCTTCTCAACAGTTATTAGAATTACCACTCAGTGATTGAGTTCTTTTTTCATCTTGGTTTCTTAAGGCTTTTCTCTTCCTTGCTCTCCTTTTCTTTCCTTCCTTCTTCTGAGTTGATTATGTATTCTCTATTATTGCTCTGTGCTTTTACACAGCATTTCTGTGTGTTTTCAGTTGGATCAATAGTATCTGTGTGTGGAAGTGATGGTAATGGAAGGAAGCAACTGAATTCAGCTAATGTTGTCTGAGGATCTTGAGTGATCTTCTAAAAATAAAATATATCTTGTCATCCCCAGGTTAAAGCCTGCTGATGACTTGCTATTGCACTTGGGTAGGTAAACTCCAAAGTCCTTATTTTGGCTTAAAGTGTCTCATAGGAGTTGACTCCTATCTCCCTTTGCAACCAGAGGTTATGGTACTTTCCCCCTCATTCAAAGCAGCCTTCTTTCTTTCCTGAGAGTTGCTGCTTCTGCCTGGAATGGACGTCTCCATCCAGATGTCCAGATGACAGAATTTTCACCTTCCTAAAGAGGCTTTCCCTGGGACTTCCCTGGTGGTCCAGTGGTTAAGAATCCGCCCTCCAGTGCAAGGGACACGGGTTCAATCCCTGGTTGGGGAACTAAGATCCCACATGCCATGGGGCAACTAAACCTGTGCGCCACAACTAGAGAGCCTGCGAGCCACAGCACCATAGCCCATGCACCACAACTACAGAGCCCATGCACTCTGCAGCCCACACGCTACAACTCGAGAGAAGCCTGTGCACTGCAACAAAGAGCCCGCATGCTGCGATGAAGATCCCGTGTGCCACAACTAAGACCCGATGCAGCCAAAAATAAATATTTTTTAAAAAGGCTTTCCCTGACTACCCTACCAAAAGTACAACCCCACTCCTTCCTCTAATATCACCCCGATTCATAGTCTTCATGACACTTATCACTATGTTAATTAATATTAATTTAAGTTTTTACTTGTTCATTATTCATTTTGGAGGCCAGTTGGACAGCAGTTGCTGATGGAGAAGCAAAGAAATAATCAAGGATGAATCCTAGATCTGGGGCTTGAGCAAGTGAGCAGATGCTTGTGAGAAAAATAGGTATAGGATGGAAATCAAGAGTTGTTTTTAAAAGGCTCATGTTTGAGATTTCTATTCCTCATCCTAATGGATACATCAAGTGGGAAGTTGCATATAAAAGTCTGGAAGTCAAGCGAAAATCAGGGATGGAGATTTGAGATTCGGGCATCATCAGCATACAGATAATATTTAAAATCGTATGACAGTAGTACCCAGGGAAAGAGTGAAGAGTCATTAGAAAAGAGAAGGTAACACATCTTTTAAAGCAATCACCAGTGTGGCATAGTTAGAGCCGCAAGGTAATTCCATTGAACAAATATGCACAAAACAAGGGAGGGCCTTTTGATGAAGAAATTAAGCAGCATGTTCCAAACTTTATTTAATTAGCTTACCTCTTACTCTTGTCAGTGGGAAGTTTGGTGCATGGAAGCTCCAGTGATGGTCACTGTAGATTTCCAAAGGAGGAGAGATGAACTTTCTTGACTCTGTCTCCAACAGAACTTGACCAAATGTAACAAGGATTTCATGAATATTGATTCGTTCCTTCTTTTCCATAGGAATTGGTGTGGGATATTCTGACAGAGATGACACATGGTTTTTGTCCAACACAAACAGTTATGTTAGAAATCTCTGGGAAGCTTTATCTTAGCAGTATCCCTGAAGGCTAGAGAATGGACCAGAAGAGAATTTTCTTCTCTCCTTATTTTGGGGAGACTAAATTGTACAGTTAAGCAAGTTATTTGGACTTGAGAGAAGCAGAGTAGTACTAAATTTCTTCAGACAATTTAGTTCAAGGTGGGAATTATGCTCTGTTGTTTTGAGATATGTGATAAGGTTGAAAAATTGTCAGCTGTGGTCCTGGTAATAGAATGAACAGGCTCTCTTTCTGCTCTGAATTCCTTGAGCTACAGATCAAATCTTGCTTTTAAATCTAACTTACTTACTCCTCTCATTGTCTTCTAGACTTATTTAGGCTATAAAAGGTTTGCTTAGAGATATGGATTGTTTATGCATATGGTGTGGCTGCAACTTGCAGTATATCCATGCCTTTGCTTTATGATTTCAGTCAAAACAAAATTAAAGAATCATAATCACCCGTGTTCAGGAAGTAATGAGGAATATTTTAAAGTTCATGTTTTCATAGATCTTTTGTCAAGAATAGGACTGAAGTTCCAAATGAGATGCATTTTCTATAATGCATGTGGTGGCCCATCCTGAAATAGCTATTGTTTTTGTCATTCTGATTTGTTGGGAAGACAGTTGAATATTAAACAATAAAAAATAAGTTTTTGTACATGATATTTCATTTTTGGATAACCAGCAACCAAAATTCTCAGGCATTGGGGTTAGTATATTCATCTCCCTGGGTGTCCAGAAATGAAATGAAATGTCACCTAAAGCAGTAGACACACTTCATTGCTATTATACCCCAAATTTCCTCCAGTAAAATATTTTATTAAAATTAAATGAAAAACCAAAAGCTGCACGATGGTTGTTCCAGCAGCTTTAATGGGTTTTAGGATGGAGCACACCCCCTGCAATTCTACAGTGGATATTTTATTATGCACAAGACAGTTATTCTGAGAATATTATACTATTCTTTCCTCATGTTTTTGGCTGTGTATTGAATCAACTAAATTGCCACTTATAAATTTCTGCTTAAAATCTCTGAGAAAATAGCTTTTGTTTCTATTTATAGGTGCGGTATATACTTCCTGAAAATGTTTTCCCTCTCTCCTAATCATTCTCTCCTTTCTCATCATCTAGTTGTTCATTTAGCAAATATTTATTTATGTGCTGTGTTTATTCTTAGGGATAATCAAAGTTCCTAGGCCCTTATGGAGCTTATAATTTAGCCAAGTAGTCACATGACAACAAAACAACAGTGACAGAAACAGCTTGTTATACTTATTAAATGTTTACTATTTGCCAGATATTATTCTAGGTGAGGTCATGTATTAAATCACATAATCATTACTGTAAGATGTGGGAAAGCCCTATGAGATAGGTTCCATTTTTATCCCCATTTTATGGAAAAGGAAACACAGCTACAGGGAAGTTTTAAGTAACTTACCCAAGGTCACATGGCTAGAAGTGGCACTAACGATACAAGGTAATGAGACATAGGATGTTACGGATATTGTGAAGATCTGATATAGAGGCTCCTGACCTGGTGTCTTAGTCTGCTCAGGCTGCCATAACAAAATACCATAGGTTGGGTGTGGGTGTGAAACAACAGAGATTTATTTTCTCACAGTTCTGGAAGCTGGAAAGTCCAAGATCAAGCTTTGGCAGGGCTCAGTTTCTGATAAGGGCTTTCTCCTCTGGCTTGTAGATGGCTACCTTCTTCTTGTGTCCTCACATAGGAGAAAGAGAGCAAGCTTTCCGAGACTCTTCTTTTAAGGGCACTAATCCCATCCTGAGGGCCCCCTCCTCATAACCTCATCGAAACCTAATTACCTCCCAAAGGCTCCAGCTCCAGATACTATCACATTGGAGGTTAGGGCTTCAACACATGAATTTTGGGGGGACATAATTCAGCCATAGCACCAGGTTTTAGAAGTTTTCCAGGTCAAGGATTACAGACCCCTCTCCAGATGAGAAATAATGTTTAACAGCTATGAATAAGACTATTTAAAAAATATCTATCTTTGCTAGATCCCAAAATAATTATAATGGGTTGCTATGTGGATTAGCTTTTTAAGGCCTTTAAGCTTTGGTTTTTTCATCTATAATTTGGGAGGAGAGTTGTATACTTACATATCTACAGCATTTCTATATGTTAACGGTATATATTTCCATATATGAATATATATGTGAATGGTAAGGTGTGCATGTATGTGTGTGGGGCAGTCAGCGATCTTTTTTGGTATTTTCATATGTGAAGCACTTTTTAAAAAAATAAATTTATTTATTCATTTATTTACTTTTGGCTGTGTTGGGTCTTTGTTGCTACACCCAAGCTTTCTCTAGTTGTGAGTGGGGGCTATGCTTTGTTGCGGTGTGCGGGCTTCTCATTGCGGTGGCTTCTCTTGTTGCAGAGCATGGACTCTAGGTGTACGGGCTTCAGTAGTTGTGGCACGTGGGCTCAGTAGTTGTGGCTTGCGGGCTCTAGAGAGCAGGCTCAGTAGTTGTGGTGCACGGGCTTAGTTGCTCCACTGCATGTGGGATCTTCCTGGACCAGGGCTTGAACCCATGTCCCCAGCATTGGCAGGCGGATTCCTAACCCCTGCGCCACCAGGGAAGTCCTCATGTGTGCAGCACTTTTTAAAGTGCTTTTTAAAGGACTTGGTAAAGTAAATGTGTTTTATCTCACCTGATCATCACAAGTGAGGTGTTATTTTTATTGCCATTTTTACATGTGTAGAAATCTAAGCTAAGAGATCAAGTTTCTTTCCTTTTCAAGGTCTTGCATGCAGTTGGTACGTGGCCAAGCCAAGGTAAGGTACAAGCCGCAGAGTTCTGATTCTGGGTCAGCACTTTTCGTCTGCCCCACGGCTGCCTGGTGCTGGAGTACATTTTGCCTGACACCTGGGCTCTGAAAAAGATATTTATTCTCTCGTATGCTCAGCTGACATTTCATTTTGCTTCCTTGCCATCCACGACTACACCACAGTGTTCAGCGTTTCAGTACATTTTTGAAGTATTGGTTTTCAGCTGGCCCCCATCTCAAAGACCCTACCACACACACACCCATTTCTATTTGCCTCACTTGAGCTCACCATATATCGTTACTAAGAGTTCCTGGTTTATTCTTGCTCAGTTTACATGCAAACTTGCAGAGTTTTACCACAACTCCAGTACTAGGAAAACAGCCGAGTTTCAGAAATGGGAGCAGGTTTTGCTGATTTTTAAGGTTAAAATAATCCTCTTTATACATGTAGAAATATATGCATTTAAATCGTTTCATAAAATCTATATATTGGGTAATATAATACCTTTTTTTAAGTGAAATATTTTTTCTTTATTTGCCCTTACCTACTTTCCTGACCCATGTCAGCCTCCACCCCCAGCTAGTCCATGTGTATAATCTAGCATGTGCCCTTCCAAATAATTCTCAGCAGTGCTCAGCTTGTAAAGTCACATGTTTATATATGTGTGTGTTTTACAAAAACAGGTCATTGCTCTACAAAAATGGGTTCATATTATTATTCTTACATGCATTTTACATCTTCTTGCTTTTTTCTTTCAACATGAGATCGTGGAAAATGCTCCAGGTCAACTGTCAGAACTCTAGTTATTCTTTCATTATTTTAAAATTCAAACTGGAAAATTAAGACATATACAAAGATAGAGAAAATAATATGTTGAATCCCCATTGCCCATCAGCTGGCTTCAACAACTATTGGCATTTTGTTAATCTTATTTCATCTATTCTGCCTGACTTAATTTTTTTTTTTTCATTTATTTTTTGCTGGAATATTTTTTTAAGCAAACCTAGACTTTGTTATTTTTATGCAGTAAACACTTCTGTATTTTTTACTAATAGAGATGTTTTAAAAAACATAACCATATACCATTATCAGTTAAAATTTATAATGGTTCTTTAAAATCATCTATTATCCAGTTCATGTTCAAATCCCCCCAATTGCCTCAAAAATATCTTCTTTCAGTAGTTGGTTTGCTTGAGGATTCGAATGCCAAACATTGCATTTTCCTGATAAGTCTTATGAATCGCTTTTAAATTTATGACAGTTTTCCCTTCCCCTCCCCCTTTAATGCCCCAATTATTGAAGAAACCAGGTTATTTTCTTTGTAGAACTTCCCACCTTCTAGATTTGGCTTATTGTATCCTTATGGTGTCAATAACACATTCTTCTACCACGTTTTTCCTTTACATACTTACTTGAATATAGAGGATTGACTAGATTCAGGTTCAGTTCTTTATTTTTTTATTAACTTATTTTTATTTTTGGCTCTTTTGGGTCTGTTGCTGCGCGCAGGCTTTCTCTAGTTGCAGTGAGCAGGGGCTACTCTTTGTTGCGGTGCAGGGGCTTCTCATTGTGGTTGCTTCTCTTGTTGCAGAGCACAGGCTCTAGGCGTGCAGGCTTCAGTAGTTGTGGCACATGGGTTCAGTAGTTGTGGCTCGCAGGCTCTAGAGCGCAGACTCAGTAGTTGTGGCTCACGGGCTTAGTTGCTCTGCAGCATATGGGGTCTTCCTGGACCAGGGCTCGAACCCGTGTTTCGTGCATTGGCAGGCGGATTCTTAACCACTGCACCACCAGGGAAGTCCAAGTTCAGTTCTTTTAGCAAGAACACTTAATAGCTAGTGCTGTCTGTGTGCTTCCTCTTGCATCAGCATTGGGAAGAATAGAACATTGGCTGGCCTGCTTTAAGTAACATTGAAATACATCAGTGGGTTCAAATGTGGTTAGCTTCCTCTCCCGTATAAACTTCCTCATTAACCTTTCCTAATGGTTTTAGCATTCAGAATTGAACATTAGTTACATCCATTATTTCACTCAGAGTTGAAAAATGATTTTCTAAATCTATTAATATTTTTATGCATTTATTCTCTGGAATTATTCTATGAAGACCTCTCCCTTGTCAATCGTTGGTAATCCCCAAAAGCAGTTGTATAGGAAAGGCAGAATAAAGGCTTGATCCTTTCCTTTTATTTGTCAATTTTATGAAAAATGAGTTGGTGCTTTAACAACCCCCAGTGATAGTCAGTTACATTTTTGGACTTGCAGATTTTCATATCTATATGTTTTATTTGAAGCTATTATTTTATTTGATGTCCAAATGGTTCCATCCTTGGCCAATGGAAAGCCCTCAGATATTCTCCTTTTGTCCTCTTTTAATAAAACCCCAGTAATTCATGAGGTTTTCCATGCTTTCTGGCACAATAAGGTATACTAGACTTAGTACATTTTCTACACCAGATCTAGATTGAGTCATTTCTCCAAGGAGGAGTGTTCCCTTTTAGTGGAAAATGGTATTTAGAGACCACAATCTTGGTTCTAGAAGTAAATTTATTATCTTTTTAATGGGTCTGTGATACTCCGTGACATACCGTGATATATTTAACCATTCTCTATTGCTGGCATTCACCTTTACCCCAGTTTTGTTGGATTCTGCCATTCAATTGCAAAGCCGTATAGAAGATACAAGAAAACTGTTTAAGAAACTTGCTATGGTCCTTGTATCATTAACAGAAGTTGAAAAATTGAAAACCAATGCTAGGAGAGTTGAAATTCTTAACAGAAATCTGGTAACCAAACACTTCTTGGGCATTATGTCAGGACTAAAGGAAAATAACACTTCTTCTGGTAGGTAAAGAATTTCTTCTCTACTTCCTGGAGCTGATCTTTAACAAGATGAGAAGCTGATACTCTTCTCTCCTTTCCTCTCTTGGAGAAGAATTTTCCTTCCTTCCCTCAGGGATCTTAGTGGAAACATATTTTCTGTTTGCTTTTTCTAACTGTGCTTCTGGCAAAGGGATGCACACTAGCTCTCCAAGTCACGAAGCAGCTTGGACCCCTCATCAGCCCCATACAACTTTGGATGGAGGTGCGGCTGTGTGCCATATTGGCAGTACATTTTATTCTTGCAGAGGGCATTATAGCTTTTTTGATTCTATGTTTTATTTCTTTGCCAATCATCAGACGGTGTGCAGTGGAGGAAACAAAATTTATTGAGAGCTTTAGACTCTGTGACTAGGAATAACCATTCCTGGCTGGTTACAGAGTTCCCCAGATGCACCATGGTATATAACCCTGACTTTCTAGTTCATTGTAAAATCACAACACTATACTAACTCTGCCAACTGGCCTTCTTTTCAGTATCTACATAAAAAAGAAAGGTATTGGTAACACTCTTCTGATAATAAAGCTTTTGATAATACTGATTGACTTTACAAAAAAACTTTTATGGTACTATAATATACATTACAGAAAATTACACATAAAGTACAGCTTCTTCAAACTGAACACACTCATATAATCAGCATTTGGATCAAAAAATAGTTCATTATAAGCACCCCCAAAGCCTTGTTATGTTCATTTCAGTATCTCCCCTTCTACTTCCAAGGACAGCTATCATCCTGATCCCTAAAAGAATAGATTACTTTTTGCTGGCATGGTACTTATGTAAATGGAATAGTATAGTATATACTCTTTTGCATCTGGCTTATTTCTCTAAACATTTATAAGATTCAACCATATGAATATGTGTAATTGTAGATCGTTCATTTTAACTGTCATATGGGATTCTGTTGTGTGTCTTTACTACAATTCAGGTATCCATCTTCTGTTTATGAGCATTTGTGTAGTTTCCAACTTGGGGCTATTAAAATAGTGTTGCTGTCAGCATTCTAGTATGTGCCTTTGCTGAACATACATGTGCATTTCTGTTGGATCTACACCTAGAAGGGAAAGTTATGGTCACAGTGTATGCAGTATGTTCTGCTTTATTAGATAATGCCAAATAGTTTTCCAAAGTGGTTGAACCAGATCAAACACCCATCAGCAGTGTGTGAGACCTCACTGAGACTTGGTATTTTCCATCTTTTTCATTTATATGTATATTTTTTTTCCTTTTTAAAATTTTATTTTTTATTGAATGGAAGATTCTTTAAATTCTACAGTGTTTTACAATTTTCAAAGGTTTCTCACACATGATTTCATATGATCCCATAATAACCCCCTTTTTTTCCCCTACTCCTATATTGCCCCTCCCCACTGTAACCACTGGTTTATTCTCTATATCTGTGAGTCTGCTTCTTTTTTGTTTTGTTCACTAGTTTTTTGTACTTTTTTAGATTCTACCCATAAGTGGTATCACACAGTATTTGTCTTTCCCTCTCTGACTTATTTCACTTAGCATAGTGCCCTCCATGTCTATTCATGTTGCAAATGGCAAAATTTCATTCTTTTTTATGGCTGAATAATATTCCATTGTATATATGTGTGTGTGTGTGTGTGTGTGTGTGTGTGTGTGTGTGTGTGTGTGTGTATATATATATATATATATATATGCCACGTCTTCTTTATCCATTGATCTGTTGATGGACACTTAGGTTGCTTCCATACCATGGCAATTGCAAATAATGCTGCTATGAACATTGGGGTGCATGTGTGTTTTCAAATTAGTGTTTTTATTTTTTTCAGGTATATACCCAGGAGTGGAATTGTTGGGTCATATGGTAGCTCTATTTTTAGTTTTTTGAGAAACCTTAATTTATTTATATATATATATATGTGTGTGTATGTATGTATGTATGTATATACTTCTGAGTGGAAAGAAGATTCCCAGAGTAGAGAAGACTTTCTAATACCAACCTCCCGGTTCTGTCTGACGTGTAGCAATAGTTATGGGGTAGTTTAGGCTGGGTCTCTGACAACACTATAATTTATCTCATTGATGATGAAGGATGGGCCAGATGGATACAAACAGCTTTTGAATACCATCAAGGAGAAGAAGCCTATGAATTTACTGACTTTAGAGAGCAGTCAACTGTTACCTTCTGTTTATTATTATATAAATTTTATGACAAAAGTAAAGACAGTAAAAAAAAAATCACAATTCCATAACTGTAACACAATAATAATACTTGAGTTCACTCATCCACAAACATACCTGAATTATATATGGTTGTAATCATAATCTAGACATAATTTCATATGATGTGTTTTTGAACTGAACATTGTATCTAAAGACTCTCTCATGTTGTTTCAATATTTCTTTATTATAAATTTAGATTGCTTCCAAAATTTTACTATTCTAGAGAGGTCTGTAGAAAATATCTTCATCAGCTTACCTTTCCTTTTTTAAAAAAAAATTCTTTAAGCTAAATTCTTAAGAGTGGGATTACTGAATAGAAAGTTATCTTTTTTTTGGCTCTGGATTTATCATACATCTTCTTTCCAAATGGCTCTCCATAATTTATGCAAGTGGAATTCAGTCTTCTTGGAAACCAGAATAGCTTTGTTTCACTTATAGCAACACACACTTTGTTAGGTTCATGAACAAATAAAATGTACAACATATTGTAAAAGTAAATTCCTTGCATATGGAAGATTTAAAAGTTCTTTCTTTATTTGTAATATCCAAATCTGGGAACAATCCAAATTTCCACTAGTAGATCAATAGATATCTAAATTGTGGTACATCCATACAATGGAATACTGTTTAGCAATTAAAAGGAAGGAATCATTGTTACATGTGGCAACATGGATGAATTACAAAATAATTATGCTCAGTGAAAGAAGCCAGACCAAAAAAGAGTGCATATTATCTGATTCCACTGTACTATCTTTAAAAAATGGAAACTTATCATAGTGACAGAGAGCAGATCAGTGATTGCCTGGGGACACTGAGGTGGGGGTGGAGAGGGGCAAGAAGGACAGATTACAAAGGAGCATGGAAAATTTGGGGGTTGATGGATATGTTTACAGTAAGTCCCCTACATATGAATGAGTTTGTTCCAAGAGCATGTTCATAAGTCCAATTTGTTCATAAGTCCAACAAAGTTAGCCTAGGTACCCAGCTAACACAATCGGCTATATACTGCTGCTTTTACACTTGCTTCTGGACATCCTGGGCTTGAAATAAAGATACCGCACTACTGTGCTCTATGCAGTACTGTACAGTAAAGTGCACAAAAGCACAGCCACTTGTAGAGGAAGCACACAGGTGACAGTGTCCTCCAGATTTGTGAACTAATTGTTATGTGATTGGACATGCTAACCTAGGTTCGCATCTTTGAAAGTTTGCAACTTGAAGGTTTGTATGTAGGGCACTTACTGTACATGATTGTGATGATAGTTTCCTGAACGTACAGTCGGTCCTCCATATCTGCAGGTTCTGTATCAGCAGATTCAACCAACAGAGGATCAAAAATGTTGGGAAAAAGAAAAAAATTCCAGAAACTACCAAACACCAAAACTAGAATTTGTGATGCTTTAGCACCTATTTACATAGCATTTACATTGTATTTACAATTATTTATATAGCATTTACATTGTATTAGGTATTATAAGTAATCTAGAGATGATTTAAAGTATACGAGAGGGGAGACCTCAAGATGGTGGAGGAGTAAGATGTAGAGATCACCTTCCTCCCCACACATACATCAGAAATACATCTACGTGTGGAACAACTCCTACAGAACACCTACTGAATGCTGGCAGAAGACCTCAGACTTCCCAAAAGGCAAGACATTCCCCACATACCTGGGTAAGGAAAAAGAGAAAAGGAAAAACAGAGACAAAAGAATAGGGACGGGACCTGCACCTCTGGGACGGAGCTGTGAAGCAGGAAAAGTTTCCACACACTCGGAAGCCTATTCGCTGGTGGAGACGAGGGGTGGGGTTGGGAAACTTCGGAGCCACGGAGGAGAGCGCAGCAACAGGGGTGCAGAGGGCAAAGCGGAGAGATTCCCACACAGAGGATAAGTGCCGACCAGTACTAACCAGCCTGAGAGGCTTGTCTGCTCACCCACCGGAGTGGGTGGGGGCTGGGAGCCGAGGCTCAGGCTTCGGAGGTCAGATCCCAGGGAGAGGACTGGGGTTGGATGTGAGCACAGACTGAACGGGGCTAGTGCACCACAGCTAGACGGGAGGGAGTTGGGGTAAAAGCCTGCACCTGCCAAAGAGGCAAGAGACCATTGTTTCGGGGTACGCAAAGAGAGGGATTCAGAGCATTGCCTAAGGGAGCTCCAGAGACATATAAGTGCCGACCAGTACTAACCAGCCTGAGAGGCTTGTCTGCTCACCCACCGGAGTGGGTGGGGGCTGGGAGCCGAGGCTCAGGCTTCGGAGGTCAGATCCCAGGGAGAGGACTGGGGTTGGATGTGAGCACAGACTGAACGGGGCTAGTGCACCACAGCTAGACGGGAGGGAGTTGGGGGAAAAGCCTGGACCTGCCAAAGAGGCAAGAGACCATTGTTTCGGGGTGCGCAAAGAGAGGGATTCAGAGCATTGCCTAAGGGAGCTCCAGAGACAGGCATGAGCTGCGGCTATCAGCGTGGACCCCAGAGACGGGCATGAAACATTAAGGCTGCTGCTGTAGTCACCAAGAAGCCTGTGTGCAAGCACAGGTCGCTCTCCACACCTCCCCTCCTGGGACCCTGTGCAGCCCGCCACTGCCAGGGTCCCGTGTTCCAGGGACAGCTTCCCTGGGAGAACACGAGGTGCACTCAGGCTGGTGCAACGTCATGCTGGCCTCTGCCGCTGCAGGCTCGCCCTGCATTCCGTACCCCTCCCTTCCCCCGGCCTGAGTGAGCCAGAGCCCCCTAATCAGCTGCTACTTTAACCCCGCCCTGTCTGGATGGGGAACAGGTGCCCTCAGGCGACCTACACACAGAGGCAGGGCCAAATCCAAAGCTGAACCCCAGGAGCTGTCTGAACAAAGAAGAGAAAGGGAAATTTCTCCCAGCAGCCTCAGGAGCAGTGGATTAAGTCCCCACAATCAACTTGATGTACCCTGCATCTCTGGAATACCTGAATAGAAAATGAATCATCCCAAAATTGAGGTGGTGGACTTTGGGAGGAACTGTAGACTTGGGGTTTGCTTTCTGCATCTCATTTGTTTCTGGTTTTATGTTTATCTTAGTTTAGTATTTAGAGTTTATTATCATTGGTAGATCTATTTATTGATTTGGTTGCTGTCTTCCTTTTTCTTTAATATATACATATATATATGTTTTTCCTTTTTCTCTTTTTGTGAGTGTGTATGTGTATGCTTCTTTGTGTGATTTTTGTCTGTATAGCTTTGCTTTTACATTTGTCCTAGGGTTCTGTCTGTCCATTTTGTTTGTTTGTTTGTTTTTAGTATAGTTTTAAGAGCTTGTTATAGGGCTTCCCTGGTGGCGCAGTGGTTGAGAGTCTGCCTGCCGATGCAGGGGACGCAGGTTCGTGTCCCGGTCCGGGAAGATCCCACATGCCG